>NW_017131216.1:0-3587 GCF_001652005.2 Ceratina calcarata | reverse complement strand
TTTTGCTTATCTCATAAAAAAATATTTAATAAAAATATGAAATGAAACAACCTGAAAAGAAGGTAACAAATTATTATTAGTTAATGCCTAAATGAAAACCAGTACGGCTGTTTTAAAATATAAGAAAAAGGGCAGCGATTTTAGACTATGCAAAATATACACCGAAATGTATAAGAACCACAACAGCAAGAATTGTATTGTGAGTTAAAACTTGAAAAGTTCAAACAGTTTTAACTTGGAAAGAGATAAAAGAACAGAAAAATTGTCCAAGCTTAGTATTTGAAGTATTTAAACGCGTGTAAGATTTTTCCCACTCGGGAAGGAAAGTGTATTTAGATGCTTTAAATAAACCCGACCTTCGCATCTTTGTCATCCTTAAAAATTCTGCACATGCAGAACACTCGAACCGATGACAATATTCAGGAACTAAACTCGCATTTACGAAATTCGTATGTCTGCATTGCACGCTCATCGAGACCCTGCCAAAATCCTTAAAAAGCGAAAATCTCTCTACCATTACCCTTCGAAACACGTTGTCGGCAATAGACGCAAAATCTCAAGAGTTACACATCTGGCAATAGTTACACGAAACGTGAAAGGAAATTCCTTACTGCGCTGATTTTCTAGGAGACAGCGTTTATTGCCGACAACGTGTTTCAAAGGGTAATGGTAGAGAGATTTTCGCTTTTTAAGGATTTATGGCAGGGTCTCGATGAGCATGCAATACAGACATACGAATCTTGTAAATGCGAGTTTGGTTCCTGGGTATTGTCATCGGTTCGAGTGTTCGGCACGTGCAGAATTTTTAAGGATGACAAAGATACGAAGGTTGGGTTTATTTAGTTCAATGAGAAGAACGTAATCTTATTTTATGCATTTTTACGTGTTCTGAAGTGACTTTAAATTGACGGCAATCTGTTTTATTTGCTTGGAAGCTAGAGCGTAAAATACAAATTGAATTTAATGTGCCCATATCAATCCGATTCCTCTTTTTATTCTTAACATCCGTAACAATAGAAAAAATTCTCTCTGCTTCGGCATTCGAATGTGGAAGAGACAAAACTGAGTATACTAACTTTTGTAAATTTGGAAAAAGCGGGCTGTCATTAACGTTGTTTTCAAAAATTCTCTTCCACATGACATCAATGTCCAAATGAAATAAACTACTTTTATCCGCGTCATTGAATAATAGAGGCAACTTCCTCCATTCGCAAGCTAAAGCTGTAATATCTGAGATGTTAAAATACTTTGCTACCTCACTCAAATCCGGAAAATTAACTCTACTTTCTACATTCAAAGCAACGATGGGATCTATAAATTTTAATTGTAAAAGAATTTTATTGTTGTACGGCAAGCGATGAATCATCTCTTGCACGGCGGTTATATAAAAAGATAAACAATGTGATTTTACTTCGTATGCAAATTCTCTACTCTACTCTGTGACTGTAACAATGTTTCACACTCAGGTCCAACGTATATTTTATCAATAGGTACAAAGTTCTCGGAATTAATAATGTCTATTGAAATATTTTCATACGAGTTAGGTAGCAAGAAATTGTTAGTTAACAACCTAATAAAAAGTTCACTACTTTCAGCTAATTTATGAATTAAAATCTGCCGCCCTTGAAACGAAGCATTAAAATCATTAAACATGTGAAGTGAATATTTTAAAAATAACAAATAGGCTTTAATTTTATTATCATTTAAGGATTTGTGAATGACTTTGGCGGCATTGACATTATTTTCGACGATTTCTAAATGGAAGTAATATTTCAAGGCTTCCCAATTATCGAGAAGCCTCACAACGCATTTTTGCAAAACTAGCCACCTAGTGTGGGATAACTTTAAAATTTTTCGTGACTGCACTCCGAAAAAATCTTGAAATTCGCGCAGGATAGCCGATCTTCTTGCACTCATTGAGAAATACGAAGCAACCGAACTTAAAAGGCTTTCACATGTAGCCGGCAACATAGCGCAAGCTTTGCTTGCAATAAGAGCTGAGGAATGACAAATACAATTAAGAATAATGAGGGCCGGTACCTCTTTCTTTAATTTAACCACGAATGAATTACTTGATCCTAACATTACCGATGCATTATCGCAAGCCATTCCAACAATATTTTTAATGGGTATATTAAATGAATTGAAACATTTCTCAAAAGCAATATATAATTTATCAGCCGAACAATTCGTTGCATCTAAATTTACTAATTCTAACAACTGTGTGACAGATTGTCCTGTTGGTGAAACAAATTTAACTAAAATACAAAGTACCTTATCATTAGTGATAGTTGTACTCTCATCGATCAAAATTGAAAATTTCTGTTTTCTTAAAATGGATACTAATTTGTTAATTTCAAATTTGGCTATAATATTGTTAACTATTGTAATACATTTTTTTCTCGAGAGTTTCAGATCATTAATTGCTACCTGTGGTTCGGTAAAAATATCTTTTAATAGAGGGACCAAGTGATCTAATGTTCGAAATGCTATATTGTGTTCCGCGTAAAAGGCCGCTAATTTTATTTCTGCTATTTTTACTTTAATATTATGGTCCTCTGTACTATTGCAATATAGCTTTGGTAGTGAACTGACATTACATCTTTTTGTAACGAACGTCGCATTGTCAACGTGTTTCCGGGTTTTCGCGTGTCTAAGTAAATCCGATTTTCCACATGACAAACGTATATTGCAAACCGAGCAGAAAGCTTTTTCATTGCTTTCATCAGGCACTAACCAGTCTTTAAGTAAATCTAATTTCAACCATGAATGTTGAAATACTTTCCTGTTCCTCGTTGGTCCCACGATGCCTCCGATTGCTCCAGTTGATGTTGAGGATGGTTCCATTTGGTTTTCTAATGATTAAACACTTAACTCTACACTATTGCACTGCCAAATCGTATCGCCTCGATATTTGAAGCAAAAACTTGAGAATAACTTTCCAACTTCACATTTTTCTTGAAGAAACCTCGGTGGGCGTATAGACAGAAGGAAAGGGGCATTTCGTGAACCAATGTCGACATTTTGGGAGAAAGGAGTGTTTCTTACGTTCTTTGTGCGATTTGCGACTTTTTCCAAATTAAAGTAGAAACATAAAATATTACAAAATATAATTTTTCACATTCTAAATATGAATGAAATTTTCTTCTTCGATGTTCACCGTGTAGGTTGGGGTAAAAAAATTTATTACAAAATATTTCCATATTCCTTGCGATCTCAGCTACGAAATGAATCTTGCTTGAAAATAGAGCACTTCATATTAATTGAATAATCAAGCAAGAAAAGTGGGAAGGTGGCGGCGATGACGCGGCGCGGCGCGGCGCTCCGTTTGACGTACCTCGCTACTTTTTAATTAAAGCATAATGTTACTCGGCTTTAATGAACTTTCAAAAAAGGTTCATGGAAAACGAAATAGTAAGGGACATTAACACTTTAATAGCCACATTTTCTATCAGAATTCATGAAGAAAACTATTAGTCAGGTGCATTTTGCATGCACGCATTTTTATTTACATAAAACTAAATATCGTAATAATCTATTTCTGGTTTATTGCATTATTCATTTTTAATGCCTCGTTTAGAATGGAA
>NW_017131215.1:0-516 GCF_001652005.2 Ceratina calcarata | reverse complement strand
TAGCTTTGTCATTACGCTTTCTTCTCGAACCACGGCTCGATGCGGAATATACGATTGCGTGGAATCAACCGACTTAAGTCTGGTCATGTGACTCAGCGTTTCGTATTCCTTTAAAAAATCGCCGTAGGATTCGAGGAGCGCAGTATCTGCGTCCAACTTCTTCCTTAGCCTAGACAAAGCGGAGAGCGCGATTCGCAGTGAATCGCCTAGAGCTTCTTCCGCATACGGCCTTTTGAAGGGAAGTCGGACNTGATTCAGCGATTCGTATTCCTTTAAAAAATCGCCGTAGGATTCGAGGAGCGCAGCATTTGCGTCCAACTTCTTCCTCAGCCTGGTCAAAGCGGAGAGCGCGATTCGCAGTGAATCGCCTAGAGCTTCTTCCGCATGCGGCTTTTTGAAGGGAAGTCGGACCACGAAACGGCCTTCTTCGTTTCGTGTTACAGTCCTCACGTAGTGCTCTACGCACTCAGCCTCTTCCAGGGTTTTATGCACGATAATCGGCACCGCTTCAATCTC
>NW_017131213.1:0-516 GCF_001652005.2 Ceratina calcarata | reverse complement strand
GCAGAAGAAAAGATCAAAAATGTCTGCTCAGAACTAGATAACGAATTCTCCAAAAACCATACTTGCAAAAAATCAGACGATCTCGCTGTAGAGAATCTAAAACTAGTCAACCGCGTAAGACAACTAGAGACTCGACTTCAATCAGTTGAGCAGCGACTTTCCAAGCAGCCATCTAAAACGACACCTGATACGATACTTACCTCCGCGCCGTCCTCCCCAACATCATCTATCAGCACACCTGTAATAGACAAAATATTAAGNCGCCACGTAACGCGCGAGCGCGAGCGCTACCCGCGACTACACCGGCCGCCGCTAGGCGGCTACGCCGCGCGCGAGCCGTTTCGCGCCGGCGACATCACGCGCCACGCGCATAAATACCGGTCCTCGGGCCAGGGAAGAACAGAGTCGATTCTCGAGAACATCCGTGTTCACTACGATTATCGCAGCCGAAGAACGTAGCCTAATAAGGTAATACGATCGGCAACTCTCGTACCCGGTCGTTGGCCATTAGAACCA
>NW_017131212.1:0-515 GCF_001652005.2 Ceratina calcarata | reverse complement strand
TTTCATCTGCTACTTGTTGTCCAGTTCTACTTTTATACTTCCCTATCATAGTTAGGTATAATTTTTTTCCTTCGATGCTACAATTAGGTCGAGAATTGTATTATGTATTCCTTGACACTGCAGCCGAAAGTAACTCACAACCCAACTAAAAAAATTACACTTAACTTAAGAGTTACTCTCAAATTGACAGTATTCTGAATTTGAGAATACGAAATTACCCTTAAATTGAAAGTTCGTAGTTCATGATATTTTTGAGAGTAAAACTCTCAAATTCTAAGAGTATTTTCCGTAAGGGTAATTATTCATCAGCATAAAAAGTTTTAGAAGCTTGACATTATTTTTTCTACACTTTTTTAATCAATGAACTTGACAATACCGCTGTATTTTGCTAATCTCCATAAGAACACGTTAATTTTAAAGTACTATAACTTTAAAGCAAGCTCATAAATCTTCATAAAAGTTTATACATGATTTTACTATGGAATAATCTATTTATTTTCAAAATTTCAAGCTTG
>NW_017131211.1:0-515 GCF_001652005.2 Ceratina calcarata | reverse complement strand
ATTCAGTACCTCTGTCCTAATTCGTTCCAAACGTCGTCTAATTCAATTTAATTAAATAAAAAATCGTTTAATGAAATTATCGGACGGTCAGCTATTTCAAACGGCTTCTTGATTCATCCTGTGTGATGATAAGAAAACAGTGGCTCATCCAGATGCCAAGATCGGTCGGCTAAAGAGACAGATAACGTCGTCTTCCGTTATTTTGTCGCGAATCGAAAATCGTTATCCTTGGTCGTGATCAAACAAAGTGAAACTCGGACGAAATAGTTGACCGGGGCAAGGTTCGTAAGCGGATTCGTCCTCGTCAAATTTACCAAACGCTCGTGCGGCCTGGCTAATATTTCGTCCTTGACAAATGGAACTCGATCCGCGAACTCCACCGTTGAAACAATGAAATTACATAGCCTCGCTACTCGTACAATCGAACATTTAAATTTATGTATTTATTATTAGACAATATTTATTACCTTCTCTTCGAAGAGTCGCTCTTCGTCGAGTAAAATTCGCATCGGTTT
>NW_017131210.1:0-515 GCF_001652005.2 Ceratina calcarata | reverse complement strand
TGTGTTTTTTCGTAATTGATGTTTTATTGTTCAGATCATTTGGTCAGATGAAAAGCGATTTAAATTAGACGGACCGGATAGTTTTAATGGCTATTGGCATGACCTTAGAAAGGAGCAAATGCGTTTTGCGACTCGTAATTTCGGTGGCGGTGGGCTCATGGTGTGGGCTGCATTCTGTGGGTACGACAAACTTAACCTGACATTTTTTGACGGCCGATTTAACAGCATCACATATCAGCATCTACTGGAAAATTATCTTATCCCGTTCTACGATGAACAGGTCGACGATGAACTCATTTTTATGCACGATGGAGCACCTGCACACCGATCAGCTAACACGACAGAGTGGTTAACTCAACGAAATGTGGATACGCTCGATTGGCCAGCTTGCTCACCAGACCTCAACCTCATTGAAAATGTTTGGGGGATCATGGCTCGTCGAATTTATGCTGGAAACAAGGTCTACGATAACTTGGAACAACTTCGCGCAGCCATTTTGGACTCCTGGGCGTCGA
>NW_017131209.1:0-515 GCF_001652005.2 Ceratina calcarata | reverse complement strand
ATGAAATAAAAAAAAATATATTCTCTATTATTCTAACGGTCTAACTTTGAGTAATGTATTCAATAGTGGGCAGACTTTAGAAGACGTAACGTTCGGAGAATTCTAATTAGATTGCTAAATGAAACGCAAACACAATTTAATTGTCTACGACGTGAACGGCGAGTAGAAAGAATTAATGTAACCAATTACTTGAACGATCGATTGCTCACCATTTGCGGCATCCAACACACAACAAACGATATTGATAGCACGGCCATCAATTTCGCGAACGCTCTTTCCTCCGCAGTGGTGACCACTTCCGACGGCGGTGGTCCCGTCACTGTTAGAAGTGGCTTCGTTCTTGAAGAGGATCTCGTTATCCGTCGGAGAACACCAGCTTGACGGCTCAGTCTACTAAGTGCTCTGGAGACAGCCAAGTTGCACCAGACTATCGATAAGCACAGACCAGTTCCTAAAACGACAGAGATTTCATGAAAGCTTCATAAATACATATATAACTATAACTAGTACATAAT
>NW_017131208.1:0-515 GCF_001652005.2 Ceratina calcarata | reverse complement strand
GTATTTTATCAGGCCCGAAGACCGGGCCTCCGGTGCAGCGGGCATCCCCCTATCCACCACCCGGGGACGCGCCACGTCGGGGTATCACCTCCCCGCCCACCTGGTAACCAGGCAGGTCCGTGGAACCTTTTTTTTTTTTTTGTCGGGGGGGAAAATCCGTCATGGACCCTCCCCCCGATCTCAGGCTCCCCAGAGGGGAGGCCCGGTATCGAGGGGAGAGTAGTGCCGGACTCCTACCGGCTAGAAACCCCCCCGGTGATCTACCCAGCGCTAAATTGAGGAGCGCCGGGACCCCTTTCGGATTGCACCGGCGCTCCTCAACGCGCTCGCCCAAAAGGGCTCTTCCCTAAATACCTATATTACTAGTCCTCCCACTGGATCACTCAGTGGGAGGGGTGGGCCTACCTCCATTCTTTGTTTATGTCGTTTGTTAGAGATTCGTGATTAAAAAAGAAGCTTTTGCATGAGTTACATGCATTTCTAGAAACTTCGCAATTTATTCCGGGAAGATTGAC
>NW_017131207.1:0-13742 GCF_001652005.2 Ceratina calcarata | reverse complement strand
GGTGACGCCCCATCACTACTCCAGCAGCAATCAGATGAGCAGCAGAATAATATTGGGATCATTGGAATTTTGTAAATAATGGAAATTTGACTTTGATTTTGTACGGAATTGTGTGTCTATTAAATTTGGTCAGATCTCTGATGAGTTTATTGCTTGGAACGTCAGTATTGAAGCCTTCAATAAGACGCTCTATGTATTCCCCTATACGAGGAGTGCCAGCCCTCCTGCCAAGCTCCGAAGTGCTGGTTTTCCATGGAACTCGAATGATTGTTTTTAAAATTTTGTTTTGCACCCTTTGCATCTGAAGTTTTCTGGTTTTTGAGATACAATCCCACCAGACTAGTGCCCCATAGGTAAGAACAGGTCGAATACATATTCTGTATATTGCAAGCCTAATATTTCTATTTAGGTGAGACGAGTGGCTTATATGTGCTCTGAGTGCACCAACAACCTTTATAGTTTTTAATATGCGATCAGTTAAAGCCGGTATCCAGGTGAGTCTGGAATCTAAAGTAACATCCAAGTAAGTTACCCTGCCGGACCAGTTTATCGGGATGCCCTGGACGTCAAGGAGGCACGAGGGTCGATCAAGTTTTCTAGTGAAAACAATAGCTTCAGTTTTATCAGCGTTTAGGGACAGTTTCCATTTGTTAAAGAAGTCGGTAATTTCGTGAATGTACTCTTGCATGCGAGCATGGGCTGCCCAGAGTTTAGTAGACGAAGTCAAAAGGGCAGTGTCATCTGCATACAATGCTAAGGTGCAATTAAATTTCGATGGAATGTCATTTATGTAGATATTGAAGAGGATTGGTCCAAGTATGGATCCTTGGGGCACACCGGCCAATACATCCCTGGTAGACGAGGCAGTCCCATCAGCTTTAACATAGAAAGTTCTCTCAGAAAGGTAGTTGTGAATCATCAAAACTGTTTTATGATGAAAACCAAGAAGATGAAGTTTATAAATAAGAGTGTGATGCCATACAGAATCAAACGCCTTTGCCAAATCGAGCAGAACCATGACAGTAAACCTATTAGTATTTAAGGCATTTGTAATTTGCTGAGCTATCCTGGTAATCTGATGGAGAGTGGAATGCGACCTACGAAAGCCAAATTGCTGGTCTATCAATATGCCGTTTTGTTGTAGATGGTTATGAATTTCATATGAAATAACAAGTTCGAGCGTCTTTCCAAGGATTGAGAGCAAGCTGATGGGCCTGTAACTCGAGGCCTTGTCACAAGGCTTACCCGGTTTATGTATGGGTGACACCTTTGCGATCTTCCAGATCTTAGGAAAGTAAGAATTTACCAAGCAGTACTTGAAGATGTAATAAATCTGAACTATTATTTTGTCCGAAGCCTTTTTCAGCATCAATGCTGAAATCCCATCCTTCTTGTTTCCAAATCTCTTGACAATGAATTTGATGTCATAAGGAGCGAGATCTCCAAGGGGATCCCAGTGATCATCTCTTATAGTATGTAATTCATTAATGAATTGATCGACCTCCGCCTGCAGCGGCGAAGTAGCAGCGCTAGCCTTCGTGAAAACCTGCTCGAAACGGTCAGCGAGAATCTCAGCTTTTTCCTGCGCCGAGACGGCGACACGAGCACCATCACCAAGATTTGGAAGCGGGGTTTTAGCATACCTGCCCGTTAAAATTTTGTATGTTGCCCAGAAAGTGGGATCAGTTTTCCTGAAAGAGTATAATCTATTATTCCAGTCCTTACTTCTCAGGAAAGAGATTTGTCGTTTAATCTCCTTAGTTAAGTCATGTATAATCAGATTAAAGTACTGGCAGACTCCAATGTTCTGTGCAAGTTCTCTGACTCGTCTTCTTCTACGGATTCAAGCAAGAAGGTACGCATCGTTATGCATAAATGCATGTCTGGTTTTTGAGGTATCGATCTTAGTAGTGGATGCTCGTCTCGCTGCGTGCAATTTGCACGTAAGGCTACGGATCTCATCATCGATCTCACCAACCGAGCCAAAGTCAGTCCTCAGGTTGTAGCTAGCAGTGAGCAACTTGTACTTCTGCCAGTCGGTTTCAGAATCAATGCCAACCTCAACGTCCAGGGCATCCGGCACAAGGCGTAACGGAGTGTGGTCAGAAGGACCAGGATCGAGTGTTTCGCATTTGACCGACTGGCCCAGCGATGAAAGAAAGATGTCGAGCGTTGAGGGGTTTACACCTGGTACGAACCTGGTGTAACCATCGGGATGTATCACCTCATACGCGTTATTCATTTGGTGCTTAAAAAGGGAAATCCCACTCCTGTTAGCCCTGTTATTATTCCAAGCTCGATGCTTTGCATTAAAATCACCGCCTAAGATGAACGGGGACCCTACCCCAGTGAGGGTATCAAGCATTGCAGGAGTGATGCAGACCACCGGTGGGACATATGCAACCCCAACGTAAATTTTTGGGATTGCTAATTTAATGAAGCAGTACTCTATGCCACTTATCCTATTTACAACAATAGGGGAATGCGGGAGGTTTCTGTTAACCAGTATGGCAACACCTCCACCTCTTGCAGAGTCTCTATCCTGACGATAAGTAAGGAAACCAGGAACGCTAGCAGTATCATTTGTGGTTAGATTAGTTTCCATAAGGAGAACAACATCAGCTTGCTCCTTAGTGATCAAAAGCAAAAGTTCGTTTCTATGTTTTTTGAACGACCGCAAGTTCCAAAGTAATATTTTGGGGAAGTCCGGCATTTAATCCAGGCTACTCATTACATTTAAGAAGACTTGAAATTTTTCCCTATTACTAGAGCAGTTCTTGAGTTTTTCGTTTAACACTCTTACAGTGTTAAGCATTAAATTAACATCTACTAAGGCATTTAGAGTACTGAATTCATTGAACAGTTCACTTAGGCTTTCACCAGTAGCCTGAGGGGTACGGGGTTCTTTATTACCTGACTTACCGGCATAGGCATTATTATTTGAGGTATAAATATTATTTGAACCATGCACGCTTCTAGTGCTATCTTTCAGGACCTCAGAGTAAGAGGTACCCGGCCTGGTTGTTGATCTACGGTAGACCTGGGAGTCAAGAGGCTCAGCAGGGAATGGCCTGATGCCATTCGGCCTGATGTATGATTGAGATTTATCTCTGAGCTTTAAATAGTTTTCTAAAGACGGACAGCCCGAGAAATTTGCTGTGTGGCTTCCTGTACAGTTAACACACTTGGCAGGGGTGTCTTTTGGTTTTTGGCACTCAGACGAGTGGTGGCTACCTCCACATTTTACGCATTTAGGCGCCATGTTACAATTTGTCGCGGAATGACCAAAGGCTTGACACCTGAAGCATTGTGTATAATTTTTGTTTGAGTAAAACTTTTCCCAGTATATCCTGATTGAAAAAATATATCCCACTTTGTTAACTGTATTCAGGCTGGTACCAGCAGGAAAATTAATCCTATATATAGGTTTGCTAGGAGATTTCCCATTTAGCGGAGATAGCCCCGCTCTACGGATCTCATCAAGCACTTCATTGACAGGAGTGGCTGGCAATCCTCTAAGGGCAACACTGAGCACCCTATCAGAATTTTTTGTAAAGGTGAAGAACCCTTTGTTATTTTCCTTTAAAAATTTTACGAGTTTGTCATGCGCTTCAATGCTATTGAACTGAACTCGTATTCCTTTTTTTAACAATTTTAATTTAAAAGATTTACCACACAACTCCGTCAACTGTTTTTCAAAAGCCGAAGCGGAACAGGAAAAGTTAGATACAAAAATCGGTGGAACCTTAGCCGAGATCCTTCTCTCCTTTTCAGAATTTGCTTTAATATCTGAGTTAATGGTCACATTTATCCCTGGTTCAGGGGTATTTTTACTTGCAGCGTGTGAAGTAACATCATTCGAATCAAAAGCCAATGCAAGCAGACCGAAACGGTTTGATGTTGGCACGTTCGGAACCGCCTCCATTTTGTCGACGCTCGATCCCACGCACGTGGCGACCGGCGTAACGGACTTTGCTGATTCTTTGTCTAGGGACAAAGAGTTTCTTGGAGAGACTCTCCTCGACAAAATTTCTTTTAATTGCGCGGCACTGATTTTAGTTTTTAGGCTCATGTCAGATTTGATTTGCCGTTCCGCTAGCACATTAACAAGCTTGATTAATTTATTACGATGAGAGTAATTTGATGGACTCACAGCACGAGACTCAGACGTGTCCGAGTCGCAAGGAGAGAAGTATCCGGTCTCGATATCCCGATCATGAATTGATTGATTAGAAGCAATTGATTCTGTGTCAAAATGCCCTACCTTATTGCTGCTGAGAACTTCAAGGGCCTTCAGCCCGGCAGACGAGGACTCTTCCAGCCACCTCTCCTCCTCCTCGAGACCCCTTCGGGTCGAAGTAATTTGAGTATTTCCTAAATTGGAAAAATCAAGCTCATTTACGAGCTGAGTCTCTAAGACCATAGGTCTTTTAAGACTACGGCTACCCTCAATTGGTTTTTTGAAGTCAGCCGACTTATCGGCCACTTCGGAAAACAATGATGTTATCAAACGAGTATCGAAAGGTAGTTAGAAAGTAAAAAAGGCACTCCTGGTCACAATTTGGCAGAAACTCATTGGTCACTTATGGTCGCACGATGCTCACCGCTCGGCGTTCAGCGAGCGAGTCGAGTTCAGAATGATCCAAAGGGCTATGGTCGAGTGCCCTTTTATACCTAAATGAGGCCCTTTCCCGGGGTGGGGATGACCATATTTGGGCATTTTCTGGAAGGTTCCACGCTAGACTCGCCCCGTGAGTCACCCACGCAAGGGATGCGTACGTGACCAGCAGCGAACGTTCTGGAAACGCGCAGGGCCGTATACATATACAGGGCTGTATACGTAACAGTATCTTCACGATCGAAAAATGAAATCTACCGGGGTAAAATTTTAAATAAAACTTGCTGTGCGGTGGAGTTTAATTTTTGACTAGGGATTCCACGAGTTTTTGCAAAGATCCCGTATGTGTGCGGTTTAAGAATTAGAGGCTATTTAAGGTATAAGTTTGAAAGTTTCTAAAGTTTAAACTTACAAAAGGTTTTGTTATTAATCCCGGAATGGATGGCAGAATTTGTTTTGGAAATGAATGCAGATGACTCGCTCCGTGCTTTGACTGATTATGACAGTGATGAACTGAGCATATGTGCTGATCACAGTGAGTATATAGAGGAACAAGCAGAAGGATATGAACAACAAATCACTCGGTCTAGAGAGGATCTCGTTGTTAATAGTAAAAATCAACAAAAGATTAGGAGTTTAGAGGATTATTATTAAATTTTGTTGATTTAAAATCTTTCTTCCCTTCTGAAATTGCAATTGTTTCCGTTCTGCTTAACATAAGAGTGCTGTGAAATGTAGAGAGTTTGACAATTAGAGATAAAGAATAGAGAGTTAGATGATCAGGCTTGATGTGTAAATACTAAAAGAAATCCAGGTAAAAATTTTTGAGTTTCTGTTTCACAGCAAATTAAGAGGACAAAAGGAATCTTTTGGCAAAACCAAGGATTATGAGTGATATATATGTTCATGCTGACAGTAAATCTGAGGAACTCGCTGGATGCATGAAATTGTATAACATGCAAGAGAGACTGGTTGCCATGATTGAAGATATCGGTGGGAGGATATCCGCCAGGAGTGAAGTGGCTGATGAGAAGCTGACTGCTTCTTTAGCTTCGTTGAATCGAATCATGGAGGGGGCCAGTGAGATGATATAAAAAATGGTTCAGGTTTCCCAAAACAATTTAGAGACTGAGCGACTCAAATTAAGAAGTTTAGAGTTAGAGAGTTCGAGTGGTTTTAGAGGAAATTTAAATGAAAACCGTGTTCAAAGTAAAGATATTAATTTTGAATCAACAAAGAGAAAAAAAGTTGAAAGCATTGATTCACGTAAGACTAGAGTTATCGATATTGAAGAGAGTCAAGTATCGAATCGGAACGCTGAGGTTCTTAAAAGGTTAGAGAGATTTGAGAATGAATTTATTCATTCAAAAATCAATATTAATTGAATAAATGTCAGATATGTAATAATGAAAGAGTTCTTCTTTATTCGCCGTCTCGAAATATATTCGGACATTCTCCTCGATCAACTACACTAGGTATATTCAATATTGGTATAAGGTAATAGAGGTACAGCTCTCTTAGTAAGCTGGCAACCTCGTAGACGTACGGAAAGAGACTAGCACGAGAGCGGCCGTTGCTACGCGCCAAGGATTGCTAAGACGAGTCGGAGATCTTCGTGTATCTTCGATCGTCTTCGTTACAATGAAGTGTTACAATGAAGAATTACCAACATAACAAAGTGCGCCAAACCTGCTTTTCTAACAGAACAGTTGAAGACGAACTAAATTCCATGCAAGAAAACAAGGTGTGGAAATTAGTGGATAGACCCACAGTAATGTTAGATGGCAGAAAGGTCAACATCATTGATTCAAAATGGGTCTTCAAGAAGAAACTAGAGGCTGATGGATCAACCCGATTCAAAGCAAGATTAGTCATAAGAGGTTCCAAAGACAGAAATGAAATGAATGAATTTGAAAGAAACATATGCACCTGTGTCTAAACTGCCAGTCGTTAGATCATTGCTTGTAATCATAAAGAAGTATGATCTATTTGCTTATCAGCTAGATGTAAAAACTGCATTTTAAATCGAGTCTTAGATAAAGAGATTTATATGGAGATTCCAGGTGGTGTAGAGTTAAACAATCACACAAAATAAAATAAAGTGTGTAAACTAAAGAGTGCCTTATATGGTTTAAGAATTAGTCCAATGAAATGGAACAGAAGATTTTCAGAAGAAACTCTGAAGCTTGGATTAGAGAATGATTTACACGAACCTTGTCTTTTCACTTGGAGAAAAACAGGGAAAATGGCAATTATACTGCTATACGTAGACGATATGCTTACTGCCGGCAATGATTTAGAGAAGTTAAATGAAATTAAAAATTGTTTGAGCAAAGTATTCGAGATGAGAGATCGTGGAAAACCTAAGAGTTTTTGAAGAATTTCTATCGAGAGAAATAAGGAAAAAAAGAGTATATTAATACATCAAGTTAATTATGTACAGAACATTCTAGAAAGATATAATATGGAGAGTTGAAAACCTTAGAATACTCCAATGGATACTCGACAGAAAGGCGTTTGGAAGTCTGATGTACTTACTTGTCAAATGCTGATATGCCTGATATTACATTAGCAGTTAATTACCTAGTAAGAAAGCAATTAGAACCAAATGAAGAGAATTGAACTGATGTTAAAAGAGTTTTCAGATATTTAAGAGGTTCAACAAACAAAAAATATCAGAGAAAAGAAAGCAATTAGTCGTTAGTTATGTTCACTGAATAAGTGCAACAGATTATATGTTTGAAGATCAACTAAATTTATTAAAATCGGTTTAAGATAATTGCCAATTCGTGTCCGAATTCTCGGAAATTTACGCAAATACAACAAAGAAGGAAGATGATTTATTGAAAAGGGAAAGAATATTCTTCGATTCCGCCGCTTAGTGGGGAATCTCGTCTTTCTGGAGAGCTATAACCGTAACTCCAGTCTTGTCGGCAGTTGACTGTCAAGGAGTACGTTCGTCTAAGACGCCTTTACGTGTATAATCGATAATTAGTTCCACAATGGAATTTATGTATGCATTTTATTCTCTGCTAGCTTCCTGATTTCGAGATTCCTCAGTCAGAGCCGGAGTCACGCAACAAATTCCCTTTCTTCTTTTCTTCCGAACGATAGATTCTCTTTCGCATTCGGCATTATCGCTGTTTCACAGCTTCGAGAATGCGGCATGTCAATAAATCGACGTGCTCAAGTTTCCAGACGTTCCGCAGGTCGCAATAGCCCTAATTGTTGGCTGACCGGCTGGTCGAGGAACCGCGTCTTCGTATTGGACCTACAGTAGGTTGGTAGTGCATTAACCCGTGACCTGCAGCGCACCGCGAGCAAACAGGCGTTTGAGTTACTCCTGGCTTAGGGACATCGGTGGTGGTGTCGTTTGTATTCCAGGCTGATCACTTATTATTTCAGATCAGTCGGAGTCTCGGTCTTACAATCCGAGCTCCCGTAAAGCCCTTATACACTATACGTGCAGTGCAGACAGCATCTGGTTACAACTGATCGGTGCACCTACCCAGCGATAATCAAACATTATTGTCGTCATCGTCTCAATTGTTTCTAATTGAGAATAGGGAGTAAAAAACCGGAGAATTCCTCTCGGCCACATACAGTCCACAAATTATAATAATTATTTTCTGCCGATTCCGAGTGAAATAACTAATACATCGTTTCGGTGCTTTTTTCTTTTGTTTTTACAGAGTTCGCCGCTAAGGACATACAGCGGCGACGACACGGACGTGCCCGAGACCAATAAAAATAAATAATCAATACACATAAACGTTCGCTTTGCGAACGGTTATTTTCTTTTGTATTGTTTTTTTGAGAACGCGGTCGGGTGACCGGTCGTGGAAGATACATTTTTATTTTTCTAATTCTGAAAAGAATTACTAAGCGTCTTTATTTTGCGTACCCCGCTTCTCTTCGCATTCCGGACTCCCGTTAGGCTATCTTCTAACAGATTCAATGAAATAACTAACAACTTTATAAATTACACAGTAGGTAAAACATAAAAAATGAGAAAAAAATTTCAGTTGGCACTTACTCGTTCGTCTTTCAATTCACTTGCTCCTAGAAGAATTTCAATGGGACGACCTTCGGCACTCGAAGATAGAAACACTTGGCCAGCCGCAGCTGATGTTTAGAGCAGGTTACTGATAGTCATGGCTATGCGGTTTCCCTTCGAGTGCCAGGTTTCAGCAAATTAACCCATTGAAATACTTCTAGGAGCAGGTGAACTTAAAGACGACCGACTAAGTCCAACTCTAATTCTTCTCCCACTTCTTATGCTTTACCTACTGTGTAATTTATAAAGTTGTTAGTTATTTCATTGAATCTGTTGCATTAAATGTAGGATTAAAACAAAAGTTACATACAAGAGCAACTAAGAAATTGTTTAAATATTACAGAAAATAAAGTAATTAGTCGTTAGTTACGTTCGCTGAATAAATGTAACATACACTGTATCGATCCTTTCGATCTGCTAATCTAATGGTTGAAATAGAGAAAGAAGGGGAATTCGTATGGATAATGAGTGTTCGAGGTGAACAATGATTACACAATTTCCCGGTTTACAAGAAGCACCTGCTTAGGCATAAAAACCCCTTCGGAATAAGGGAAAAAGCCCAAGCAAGCGATAAAAGATTTATTAGACTTACGGTACACGTTGCAAAGAGACAATGTCACAAACCCTCTGGATGTCGGCCTCCGCAACTAACGAGTGCCACTCGCGGATCGAAAAGCGTTTCCTTCACCTGAGACTGCCAGGAGAAACTAGGTGATCTCCAATCGATCACTGCCGATCAATACAAAACCTGGACACAGCCCCAAACCGTCGTGCCACACGCCGCAAGATCGGCCTCTATCAAACCCAAAGCGGAGGACGATACCCACCCGGTACCTCCTCACCTCTTTAGCTCACCTGCATCGTGGTGCAATCACTCAGCCCTAGCAGCACTCCGGGAAAGACGATCCTGTACGGATTCACAACCGACACTAGAAAGCACAAGTGAATATACGTGAAAACAACGTCTCTATATCGACGATTACTAAATTACGCAACTCTCTAGGCGAGACTCTAAGTCTCTAAACGTTCGTAGCACAATCAACAAAGAAGCAAGCTCGTCGTTCCGTTTTACAAAACGAAGTATCCTTCGATCGGCGCGGAATGCCGATCTTATCCTCAAAAACGCTGCTACCGCCGCACCAATCCAATGGCTTTTTGGCAAAAACGATGCTAGGGCCGCACCAATCGGAAAAGGGGGTGTTCGTTTTCCCGAGTCAAATATTGTTGCGTAGTTCGTTACCAGATGTGGAAACTCAAGAGCCTAAACGGCTTAAGTACCGGCCCGGTCATAAATCAGGAAAAAATGCAACCCCCGGTCGTCCGCCGGTTGTCTCTGCACTTTCACTTTCACGAAATTTCAATACATCGAAGCGGAAAATCCGCGAACATACTCAATGAAATAACTAACAACTTCATAAATTACAGAGTAGCTACAATTATAAAAAAATGAGGAGAGAATTAGAGTTGAACTTACTCGTTCGTCTTTAATTTAACCTGCTCCTAGAAGAATGTCACTAGGTCAATGTGCCGAACCCCGGTACTTGAAGATAAAACACATGGGCAGCAGTGATGTTTAGACAGACATGACCATGTGTTTTAGTTTCGAGTGTCAGGCTTCGGCACATTGACCCACTGAAATTCTTCTAGGAGCAGGTGAACTTAAAGACGAACGACTAAGTTCAACTCTAATTCTTTTCTCATTTTTTATGCTTTACCTACTGTGCAATTTATGAAGTTGTTAGTTACCTCATTGAATATGTTGCATCTATTCAGTGAACATAACTAACGACTAATTGCTTTCTTTTCTCTGATATTTAACCAATTTCTTAAAAACACGTGTTCGATAATAAAAAGTACCTTTGACTTGTTGAACGTAGTAAAAGATGTCCTTCTACCTTTAGTTACCACTAATGCCAGATGAAGTGCATACCGACGGGTTTACGCGTTCAACTAGTTAACGAAACGTTAAGGGAAATTGAAAATAATAAGCTGGCGAAAGTTCTTTCGTACGGATTATGGCACGGTTTTTACCTACGTACAATGTGTCTACGGCTACGGCAAAGGGCAATCCAGGCGTCGACGGTTGGTAGCTGCAAGTCGCGGAGGTATTAGTGTTTAACTCGTGGGGAATGTTGTAAATATGACAAGGAATCGAAGGTCGGGTTTCCTTCAGGAATGCTAAAAACAGTTTCACTAAAGAATTTGGCCATCGAGTAGGGAAAATTCTCCCGAAGGAAAATTGTGAGAGACAAATCAGTAGGTATCGAGTCGTGCACATCAACTCAATGACGAATCCCAAAAGATCCAGTAGAGTATTACGAAATGATCCGGGTGTTCACCTAACGCGAAGCTGGTTATCCGCCGATGTCGATACAAAGAGCGTCATCCCGATCGAGTCGCGCCCTTCGCGCATCGTGTAGTTCATGGGCCACGCGGACAGTGAAGTTCATTTTGTGAATGAAAAACAATCGGCTTCTTTCGGAGACGTTTAATGTTAGAGTGCAGGAACAACAGTGTAAGTGTTTGAAAATTTTTAAATGAAGAGTAACACTGGTGTTGTTTCGTCGCTAATACCGACTTCTTATAGTCCAGGAGGCAGCGACATTTTTCATGCCATCATTTGTCATTGCTATTGAAGCTTATCGTCTGTCATTTTCTTATTTTGANCACCCTTCGATATTAAATTATACGTAAATTAGATAGTGTTAGAATATAGACTTAACGGGGTCCGGAATTTCGAGGAGGAGTATTTGGAGACAGGTTTTTAAATAAATAGAAATGAATTCCAATTTGGAATTTAAATATTTAATTTATTCTATCGGGCGTTCACGCCCGATAGTCCCAATAGAAGTATACAACCAACAATTTATTTTAATGTAGAATTGAAAATAAATATGTTTCTCGCCGCGGCGGTCCTTTGTCCTTACCAGCGAGATCTGTAAACAGGGAATCAACAGCGACAAATTAAATTTGTCTGTTGTGATTATTAGAGAGTGGACTGTATGGTGGAGACGAGAATAATTTCTCGTCTCGGGGTCAACTCAACTCACGATTAATCAAGTAAGGAGGACTTTACGTTGCACTGGTTCGGTGCGCCGAAACAGAACCTGCGAACGTCTTTTACAAGCTGCTCACGCAGTTAGCTATTCTGCGTGAGGGAGCCCGGGTTGTAAGGCCGGAACTCCGACTGACCGCTACTATAATCTGTCCCCTTGTAAAATAATTCGGACGATACCAAGGAGCATCTACCCGGGGGAGCTATCTGACAACTACGATCAGGCCCGATGTAGAATACTACGGACTGTCACAAAAATCCCTACCGGGATAATTCAACCGGCGACCAGCTACGTACAAGAGCTGTGATGGTCACGTGAACGTCCGAGACTCGGACACGTATAAACTAGACGTGTCCTTGTTCCAATACTGATAATCAGTGCGAACGTCAGGAACGGAAGATAATCTTTCCGTCTTGTGTAATTCGTAATCGAATATGAATTACGCGAATAGGAATTCACGTTAGAAGCATGAATATTCCTATTCGGAGGTAATCCTACTTTCTCAAATTACGAATTAGGATGCACTCGTAATAGATTCGTATCGGTCGAACGATAATCGTTCTTGTCGAAATTATCTATAATCGAGCGTCTTGAAAGTACAGAACAGAATGACGAGGGCCTCCGCGTCTCCTTTCCACGAAAGCTATTTCGCCGCGATGCGGCGTAGAAATCGACTACATGCGATCTCTTTCTAATTAAGGTGTTTCAGAAAGAGAAACACCTTTCGTCGATAATTCGTATTCGAAAACTCTCGTTGCGTGTAACGTTACGGTATTCGTAATCGAATTCTCGAAACACGGAATTAAGTTAATAATTGCAGGCCGAGCAATGCTCTTAAGCCATGCACCATTTCAATCTTCAAACAGTGATAGTCTACCGAGTTGAAAGCGTTGCTAATACAAGTCTACCACCCATGCAAGATGTATAAAAAATTAATGAATTGAACTTATTTCTATAAGGCTGAAATTTTTTTTAAAGTTGATGTCACATAAGATACCAAAAAAAATTGGTCTACCGATCGCGTGATGTTGCTAAGGTCTCAGTAGACACGGTGGAAGGTACGTTCTCCCGAGCACAGTCGTTGCTCCGCTCTGTCAATCTTATTATATTTTATTTTTTTATGACAAAATATAAGTAGTAATTTAAAATATACGTATACATTGTACAATCTAAATGAGTAGAATTTTTTATTAAAATTATTTATTATTCTCATTCATCGCAATCACTATTCAATTCTTCACCGCCATTCTCATCACTATCTTGACCAAAATAAAAAATGCTAAATTAAAATCGCAGCCAGTTAGTGCATGAAAGGCAGGTAAAGAATCGCAAACACGTACTCTTAAGAATTTGTATAATTCGCTTACGTGAATTGCTCTTAATAATATTCCAACACCTACTTCCATCCAAACATCTACTTGTTCAAGAGTAAACTTCATATTACTCAACATAATGACTAATATGTCCGTATCTGAGCACCTTATCAAAATTGTGTAAGGTGGTTGGAGCTCCGCAAAATTACAAGCATGAAATATTATTTTCGAATTAGCTTTTTCATGATTCGAATGACTTCATGACTTGATTATGCTCTACGGTTCTAATTACTTCGTTATTAAAAACTTCATACCTGCAGCACTCTTTGTAATTAACGTAAATTATTTTAGTTCTGAAAAATGAAGCCATCTCTTTATGTTGCCAATGAACTAAAAGATATTCGACAAAGTCCTCCTTAAAAGTGATATTTTTCAGTTCAGTTGAAAAATCAGAAGGACGCATTAACGTTCACCGAATTTCGATTTTTCGACCTCTGCAAGTTCCCCTCATAGCGTGTTCCATATCTTTAATCGAAGGAGACTTATAAGTGTCGAATACTATAATAACAATGTGCATCATTCCTTAAAAACATTTTCAGTAGTTTTTCTGAAATACTATTGTAAGTCGCTGGTATTTATTATGGTATATACAGGGTGTTCCGTAAAGGGTGTAAGAGCCGAAAATGGCAGATAGGGAG
>NW_017131206.1:0-515 GCF_001652005.2 Ceratina calcarata | reverse complement strand
GAGTTTTACCTCTTCCTCCTTTTTCATACTGTAAACACGGAGAAATATGGGTCCCGATGAATTATCGTGGAAGCCGAGTTATTGTGGAAAACAGAATTTTCGTCGGCATAAAAGATTTATGTTCATTGTCAATAGCTTGTCCCTCTTGTTTTCGGACATACCTGCACCTCCGGCCGGGTGACTAATTGGGCTGTAATAGTACTTTGTGCACCAAGGACCGAAAATGGGTCTTTCCGGGCGAGGTTGATGTTTGAGCACGAGTGGCCACTGTGGCGGCCACAGGCGCCCGAGATGAACACGAGCTGCTCAGACATCATCCGAGCCTGGAAAGGTCCATTCAGCCCGTGTCGCACACAATATTTTTTATAAAAAGGGCATAAAAAAGACCATCTTTCGTCGACTTTATAGGCGCCGAAAATGGTCTTTTTCGGCCTCGTGTTATGAAAACATTTTTACGAAAGGTATGACTCCTTGTGCATACATTACTATGACGAGTATTTTGACAAGAACTGCCA
>NW_017131205.1:0-515 GCF_001652005.2 Ceratina calcarata | reverse complement strand
GGTGTTTCCTGGGTGCCTGATTGAACGCCGGAAGACGAACAGCGCCTCCTCGCGGGGCGAAATATCGCCTGGCCACTCTTTTAATAGTTCTCACTAGTTTTCTTATTTCAACCCCCCTCCCCTGTTTCTGTAATGGGCGTCGGGGATGATTTACCGTGTGTACACGGTGTCGTCGAGTTAATCGTTATTTCCCGCGACAGGGGAGGGGGACTGTCACGGATATATCAACCACCGTGAGAGGCTTTATCGGGTCGCTGCGGGGGCGGCTTAATAATTTACAACGACAAGACACACGCCGCCTGTTATTGGCCCATAAACTATACACCCTTACTACTTTATTTTCCACGCGGTTAAACAACCATTTTGAAGTACCCTCGAATGATTTCAATTTACCAAAGTCTTCTTTGTTTAAGACCGTACGGCGTTTATGGTCGTTCTGGATATGAGTTAAAATAGTACACGAATTTTGTAAATTGTTATAACTCAATAGTTATAATTTACCTTTAAAATGGCGA
>NW_017131204.1:0-515 GCF_001652005.2 Ceratina calcarata | reverse complement strand
CCTAGGGAGACAAAATTCAAAACGAGTAATAAGTCCATGTCTTATTTTTTCGATGCTTGATCTGACATCGATACTGTAGGATGCGAGCGATCTAACGATCGACGAACGATCGGCAGGCATTGCGAACACCGCCTTGCTGATCACGAGACGCGAGTCTAGGAGTTAGTTAAGTTAGTGTGGGATGCAGAATGTGCTAGCGAGCCAGGTAGTTGGCCGGGGAAATGTTTTACAACAGGGCCAATGGTCAGCATCTGGCTTGCAGACGTTTTGGCGACGTTACCCCAACCTGGAAGACTTTTTAGAAAGTAAGGGGGAGAAGAGCCGAGACGACCCATCGGGGTGCAAGCGGCCGATAGGTCATTGCGTGAATTGCGAGCGAGAGTACCGAGCGAGAGTCATCCGAGATTTAAGTATCGAAAGAGAATGTTACTTATATTCTAGCATTAATCCAATAGAATAAATATGTAAGCTTTGTGTGAGCTGTGAATGCGCAGACGCAGGAGTGGGCATCAAGA
>NW_017131203.1:0-516 GCF_001652005.2 Ceratina calcarata | reverse complement strand
AATCAGAATGCCTCCGCCGCTACAGCCGCCGGTCAATACTCATCATCAGACGAACCACAAGAAAGTCAAGTCAACGCACCCTCGCTTCCGCGTCGTGACAACTCCACACCGGGAATATCGGCAAATAACAATCTCGCGCTTTTGCCCTCCGCTCAGTATATTCCGGTGTTGCTTGCTACAGCCATCGTAAAGGTCACCTCGTTTTCCGGCAAACAATACGATGTGCGAGCTCTTCTCGATCAAGGATCAGAGGTATCCTTTATCTCAGCCTCTCTCGCGCAACGGATCAACATACCGCGCAAAAACGTGACGCTACGAATCAGCGGANGTTGACCTCTTATCTGCCACCGATTCGAGTTGTGCAGAATTCTTGGCCGCATTTACAAGATCTAGAACTCGCCGACCCCGACTTCTCATCCGCTACACCAATCGACATAATTCTCGGAGCGGAAGTGTACATTAGTGTTCTCAAGGAAGGGCTTCGACGAGGAAGTCCAGGAACTCCGATCGCTCAGT
>NW_017131202.1:0-516 GCF_001652005.2 Ceratina calcarata | reverse complement strand
CCAAACAGCAAACTTTTGACAAAAGATTTCGTTTTTCCTCAGATACTCCTAAACCGTTGGACTTACGGAGAAACTGCATACGATCATTTTTATATCTGACGATTAGAGCTACAACTTTTATTTGAAACATTTTTCCCTAGCGAGTTATTGACAAAAAATTAAAAATCAGTTTATTGCAAATTACTCGATAACTATAGACGACAGAAAAAGATGTTTCAGATGAAAGCTGTAGCTCTAACTGTCAGCTACAAAAAGGTCCTATGCAATTTTCCCATAAGTCCAACATTTTGGGAGTTATTGACAAAAAAAGGCAATTTCGCAAAATCTGAAGGGCTTGGCTCGGATCGTGGCGCTCGGCCGTTGGTCAGTGGAAGCCCAACGCGTGCTCTCATTAGTCAGTGTTTTTCGTTAATAATTCAAAAGCCATAGCTCACTTTGCATTTGCATTGGCAAAGGAAATTGTTGCTCAGAAACACTTACAGTGTAACACTTTTTCTGGGACACCCTGTATAAAAT
>NW_017131201.1:0-516 GCF_001652005.2 Ceratina calcarata | reverse complement strand
TTGTTATTAAGTTTTACTAACAATTGGAACTCTCTCCTCAGACTTAAAACACTTATATTCCTAATTACACTTCAGCTCCAGTTCATGAAATCTAGAATCCCTAATAATCCGGTAATAAGTTACAAAAATAGATTAACGAGACATGCACGTGAAAATTCGAACAAAAGAAGGATGTTTTGGTGTCCGGCCCATTTGAACTCAAAATGTATTACATGCTCCATACGAAGTGATGAGGAAGAAGTGGAACACTTTTCCCTCCACCGTGATCCTCCTTAGCCCCACCCTCACCTGTCTCCTTTTCCTCCTCTCTTCGTCTCCTATCCTTCTCATCTTCCACTGTATCCTTTTCTCCTCCCACGTTAAGTCCTCTTCTATTTTCTCCTTTCTCCCCGTGTGGGTATGGGACGGGCAGCGGGAGACGGTGAGAGACAGATGGGGGAGAGAATGGCCGGAGGAGGGGGGGGACGGGGAGAAAAGTTGGAAAGATAGAGTTGGAGAAAGCAGTGGGCGAAGAGA
>NW_017131199.1:0-516 GCF_001652005.2 Ceratina calcarata | reverse complement strand
GTCTTAGTTAAAAGGACTACCCTGTATGTCATATAAAATAATGTTGAGAAAATACAAGAGTTCGTAATTTCCACGTGCTCGTTTTATTCAAGAAGATTTTCGATCAGGAGTAAAATCGTATATCACCTAGGAGGATCATCGTTTCCCATTCGAGGACATCGAACGAAATTCGCCGTAGTTTCGACGGTACTATTCTGTTCCAGGTCGCTAGGGCGTTTTCCAAATTCCTATTTCCGGCTGTTCCCTCCTCATTCTTCCCTCGGCTCCTGTCATCCGTATCTCCTCTGTGAAATGCAATTCCGGCAGGCTCTTAAAATCTCGAAAGCCATTTTCCGAACCGACCCTTGTAATGCGATGTGGTCGCGATTGATTTCGGACAAGCGGATTTATCCCGAAACCGAATTCCGTTTCGACGAATATTCGCCCCGCATCCACCGCTGTGCGAAACAGTGGGGAAACACGGAACGAGGGTGATAGCGGGAGGCAACAGAAAGAGTGAGAGAGAGAGAGAGAGGG
>NW_017131198.1:0-516 GCF_001652005.2 Ceratina calcarata | reverse complement strand
GGATATGAGAAAAATATTTGTAATATCACAAACTACTGTTTTGTTTCCTATTTTGTAGGTTTGTAATGCCTCTCTATCAATTTCATGTCACTCACAACGTTATCAATCAATACACAAAAGTTACACTTACCTTGAGTTGTTCCTGGCGTCTGTAAGCATGCAGCATCAATTGTTTCCGTTCTTCCTCTGACATCAACGGCTCACGCGCAGGCCTTCCGCTTCCTCTTTTCTGCAGCTTCACAATAATCTTAGTCTTCTCATTCTTACCGACGTAATCCTTTACCTTCTTGCCCGGTAACATTTCCTTCCCCGAGAACCAAAGCTGCGCCAATTGCATATCGATTACCTGCGATCATAAAATCAACTCCTTTCTAAATTCTGAATTAAACGTACGAAGTATATTTAAACTGGATGAAACGCATAATTATTGATTAGCTACTCTAGTATATAACTTAAAACGTGAGAAGCTACGCAATTATTATTAAATATTACTAAAAAATACTCACGGAATTATTA
>NW_017131197.1:0-516 GCF_001652005.2 Ceratina calcarata | reverse complement strand
CGCACGGACATTCGCGATGATCTCTTTTACCGACGCATCGCACACGTGCACCGCGCTAGGGCCCACGTACGTTCGCGATGATCTCACTTTTCCCCGCACACCCGCAATAGGAATTTTTTGAAGTTTGCGATAGTCCCCCTCTCCCCGTATAACGCGTTAGGGTCTATGTACGTTAGCGATGATCCCCCTCTCCCTCCCCTTAAAAAAAAATGTTGTATCAGCAATTTTGGAGGTTACATCGCATTAGGGCCCGCGTACGTTCGCGATGATCCTCCTCTCATCCCTTCAAAAAAATGCGGTATCAGCGATTTTTTTTGGATGTCACGGTGACCCCCCTTTTCCCTGTAAAAACGCGTTACGGCCCGTGTACGTTCACGATGTTGAAAAATGCAACATCAGCATTTGCTTAAAGGTCGTACACGTGCGCGTCCCCCCTCCCTGCACCCCCGCGCGCCTACAAAAATGCTGAGTCAGCCCCCCGCCCCGCAGCCCCCTCAGCACTCCCGGGTTAGAAAC
>NW_017131196.1:4831-9554 GCF_001652005.2 Ceratina calcarata | reverse complement strand
TTTTATAAAATCTAAGAATCTATATTTATCTTACGTTCATTTGAAAGATTATTGACAAACTGGAAATAAAACAGAGAACAGAAGTATTAGAAAAAAGTAGAAACTCGGAAGGTTCGGGTTTGAGCTAACAGGGACGATAAACTATAAGCTGAGTCTAGCAACAGTGCATCAATCTAACCGGTTCGAAAATCCCCGTGCACCCTATTCGAAGTTGGTTCCCATCGTTCGGGGATTAACGGGAACAGTAATACCGGGAGCGACAAAAACGATTTTCGATGGGTCGCGACCCGGAGGGGGTGGAGAAGGGATCCTCTGTCCAAAGCGATCCGCTATCGCGCGATTAGCGCGGAGCACGCGAGCTTAATTTCAGCTAAGCTCGAGGAAAAGTTGGCCCCGGGCTAATGAAGACCGATTGCCCGGCCCCGGACACCAACTAGAGCGTGAGCCTTTATCGTTGCCCCTAATTGGATTAGAGAAAATAATTCCCGCTTCCGTATCATTGCCCGCGGCAACGCGAGCGTATGCTAATTTTTCCTAATGGACCGAATCGATGCTCTTTCTCATTTCTTACCCCCTGGGTGTCTTCGGAATAATTAATTGTTAAATCGACCGACTGGCTGCGGACTTTTAGGGAAAATAAAATTTACAATAATTCGCATTTCTGTAATAATAGTTGATTTCATTTTATTATATTTTAAATATTCTTGCACATTGAATAGATTTTTTGTCGAATGCGTAAAACCAGTCGTAGTACAAGATACGTCTTGTATTTAAAGCGAGACTCTAATTTAAACTACAGACACTTGTAAAGAGTGGAAATCAGGTCGAAGCTTCAAACCACAAAGTAGTGTCAAGGATTTCCACGACGTAATTTCTCAGTGTAACGTAGCTGTAGGAAAAACATAAGCTTTGCCGACGAGTTTTCTGGGACTTAGACTGACTACTAAAACAGGACAAGGGAGATAACACGGCGGCAGGGTAGACCGGGGAAGCCGGCTTTAAAATGCAAATGCAATTAAGTTATGACAAGAACAATTTCGTAAAAGTCACTTTTTGCTGATTCTTTTTCCTCTGCCTTTGTTTCCAGCCGGGTTTCGTCCTTCCCACCGAGAATGAAGAGCCGCCGTTCAATCTATAGACTTATTGAACTGAAGCAACGAAATCGTGATCTGGTTTCTTCGGGCTCCTGGAGTTCCTCGTCCCATGGGTAAGTTTTCAATTATACGAATTCATCCGAGCTCGCGTTTGCACGCTATTTAAAAATAAACTATTGGACGATATTAAAAATATCATTTCATTACAAATATTAATTTTGAAAAATTAATAAAAAAAAGTAAATCTTGTATATCGATTGAAATATAGCATTCTTGGCTAGGCTCGTTTATAGAATTAATACAGATAATTAAAAAGAAATTTGAAAATCGGAAGCCGAGGCACGAACACAAACGCAATTCTTGCGCCACTGACAAAACCGGGGATAAGGCTCGTCTGCATTCTAAGCGTGGATTTCAATTACGATGGGCCGTTCGTGACATAATCTTCGGTGGTACTACGCGACGAAAGCGGAGAATAAAAAGAACTAGCTCGCCATCGTCTACTGCCGCGTTCCCACGACGATTTCGCATCCTGAATACTTAAAGGGAGAGTTCCCGAACTCTCTTTGAATTGTAAAGCAAACCAAAGCGATACCCGCCGAATTGCTTTCTCCCACTTTTATACCATTTCCTATTCCGCTGAACAAAATCGGGAACGTATGAAATGAAACTCGCAGTGATAATCGTTCACCTAATTATACAATGAGAAACGTTCAAAGAAATTATACAAAAATTTATTTTTAAACGGTGCCAAGCGATGATCAGAATTCTCGGTTACGCCTGAAGTCTTCAAGATAAGATTCAAGATATTTACAACTTGAAGCATTTTTCCAAATTTTGAGAAAAAAGAAATTTTCGCGAAAAGCGAGAAATGTTTAAAACAAAAGTTGTAGACATAATCAAAACTTACAACTTTCATATGAAACATTTTTTGCTATCGTTAATAATTAAGTAAAATCCCCAAATTTAGTCATGTGGTCAAGAATCGTGAAATAAAAAATCCAAGATTCGATTCCATTCATTCATTAATCAGAATTATTGATATTTTTACAATATATTACTGCGCTCAGTTATTTTATATAACTGAACGATCGCATGTAATTTGATCATCTATACTCTAGAAACATTATTACGTGTGCATACGAAATTGAACAGTGCACGCAAATTTCTGTCTATTCTGCGTTTTGATGAGGTTTTGCATCGAAACAAAGCGCGTTCTGCTAAAATGATCATCATTTTGCTTCGGTTATATTCCCCGTATGTTTCGAGCTAGCATTAAAATTCCGCGGATTTAATAGTCAATATGATTTTTTAAACCGAGAAATTCATACGATTGCCATGAATTTTCAATCAATCAATTAAAAAATTGTTGTTTAATCTCTGATAGTAATCCGAGTTTTCTTTAACTGAAGTGAAGAAAACCCATCGTTTCAAAGAGTACTAGGAAGAGGGAAACATAAATCATCGAAACAATATGTTATGCTTCAAAATCAGATGTAACGCTAGCTGTCGCGCAGCTTTTGTCTCGCGGAAAATAGACCGTCCATGTTCCTGCAACCTGTTCTTGACCGTGCATAGGTCTCCGCTACAATCGTGAACCAGGATTTCAGTATGATTTGTCATGGAAATCGTGCGATAGTACAATGAAAAATCTGTAACTTTGTTCGATATCAGGATTACGGTTCTCGCTGTCAGGGAACGTTATTTAGGAGCCGAGGGTGGTAATTAATCACTGTCGGACGAGTTTATCAGTCATTTCTAGATTTCAATGTAATTAGCAATTTTACATAGACACAAGATTAATATTGCTCTCTCTGTAAAAGATGATTTCCATTCCTTCACTGTAATCATGTTCTACATGTTACAAATTACATCGTCAGCTCATAAATTATAATTCGTATCTTCTTAATCATTTTATTATTGTTTAATGTAAGAATTTTTATTAAACAAAATTTTCTCCTCGATAATTTAATTAAAAAACAGTCTGGTCATATCTTTTCAATCATTTTATTTAAATATACACAGAAGATTAATATTTATAAATTAAATACATATTATAGTTCATATTTTCTTAATCATTTTACTGTTGCTCGACATAAGAATTTTTATCGATCGTAATTGTGTCCTAAATAACTTAATTAAAATTCACTCCAGTGGTATCTTTTCGATGATTCTACTATCGTGCGACCTAATTCATGACCAACATAATTCTGGCGTGAGTAATGTAATTAAAAAAATGTCCCGGTCATCGCCGGAGCTATAATTCTTATTGTTGTTCACGCATTCTCATCGCGTTTCCAGCTTTCTCGCTCGTTTACGGATTCGTCGGTTGTCACGAAGCTGGGATTCGCGGTGCCGCGCTTGCATTAACGGGAATTCCAATTTAATACGCGGCCTCCGGGCCGCGGTTTCCGGGGAGTAATCTCAATTTAACTTTTTAATTATAAGTCGACACTCAGCAAGAGAGAACGAGAGAGAGAGAGAGAGAGTGGTCGTCCGCGAGACTTGTACATTTTGTTGCCGACGGCTGAGCAGGTCGACGCGCGGCGTTCTGTAATTTACCGCGGACTAAATTTAATACTGGAAAGCCATCTGTTCCTGATTTTACCGTCCTACGGGTAAAAGGAACCTGCCGCTCGCTTCATTCTGGTTATTAGCCACCGGGAGACTTGAAAAAATTTTAATATTCCTTCACTATCTATCGAAGGATCCATGAAACGGCACCTTCCATTCTAATATCATTAAATATTCTCGGTCACTTCTTTCTGGGGTCGTTTAATAAAAAAAAGTGCATAATAACTAAAATAATATTTGTGGTTTCGTGGAAATGCCATTGTGACTCTATTGGGAATGAATGAATTAATTAACTCTCTCTTTTTGTATACTTGTTGTCAATATTCGATGCCGCGCGAAATAATCCTGCATAGTTAATGCAAAATCTCACCGGCGGGAGAGTTTGTTTTGCCGGTTTAACGCGTCTCGCCGGTCTGCGGTCGAAAAAGAGCAAAAGGTGCTACGGAGGGTGGAGAGAGAGAGTGGCGCATACTTTTTAAAGGACACGATGTAACACCGTTCGCAAAAGGCAATATTTTTCCACGGGGTGGGAGCGCGGGGCGACGCGGTTGTATAACATTATTTCGAAAGGCGTTGTTTTATGCGCGTGTCCTCGCAGCGGTACAAAAGCGTCGCAATTATGAAATTGTAACTCTCGCCTTTGTGCTCGCCGGGCATTTGTCTTCTTTTATTTGCTCATAATCCCGTCGCCACTCGACGTGCCGATCGGTGAATAATTTCGCCAGTTGCGTTCAGCATTCCTTTTTTTTTCTTTTTTATCTCATTGAAAACTCGATAAACACGTCGCGCGCTTGTCCGTCGGTGCTCTCACATTTTCAAATTGCAAACGTTTCACGCCGATTGACTGAAACTTTTTTGTCGCTTTGACAGGAAAATAAATTCGGTTTGTAAATAAATATTCATGGGAGTGACTGGTAATTTGACGTCGGGCCAGTTCGGTTTGTTACTCGATATTACAGCGGGGGTGGAGGAAGAAACGAGATGACGGTGTCTGTCAAAACGGGGCTGCATAATTGAATTGAAAAAATTGCTTACTGACGAGCCGAGCTTCGATC
>NW_017131196.1:3963-4810 GCF_001652005.2 Ceratina calcarata | reverse complement strand
GGATTGTCCGAGTCAGGTGAAAACGGAAATTCCACCAATTACAGAATAACAAACAAGCTTAACCGTGAAATGATACGAACGTCGAATTGTTTTTCAACGATACACTGTTTCCAAGCCGATATTTTCGTTGCACGGTGTCCAATGTATCTTTATTTAATTCGACTTCTACCACCGTTTCTCATTCACGTTTTTTACGGCATTCATTTTGCAAAGTGACAAATGCGTATGAAAAAATTTCGGTGCCGGCGTAGCCACTCCGTCCCCTCGGACCTGTGCGAAGTAGTGTTTCAACAAAAACTGTGTTGGAAAAAAAGGGCGCAGAGAAAAATGTGTAAAAATATAAATTACGTATGCATGTGCGGTTCAAATAGGACTTAACAACTCCGACCGCAAACGCACTCCACCTTGAGAGAAACAAAAAATGAGAGAGAGAGAGAAATCGGGCGACGGCGAACTGCTCCCAAAACACGGCTCTATTCAAATCCGACCACAATGCGGCGTCCTCCAATCGAGTCCAGCGGTCGTTCAAAAACTCCCCCTATTACCGGGCACTCATTCGTCAGCCATAAAAGCTAACCATACTATCCTGGTGTCTGCGATTTAACCGAACTCCTGGTAAACTGCAGAACTCGGGGCATACCCAGTGTTCACTTCCGGCGCGTTTCTCAGCTGACGCGAAAGTCAGATTCGTACGAATAATCAAACGGCCATATCTACTTCGGCTATAACCGGGATTCAAACCCGCAAAATCCATCCGGACGTGTGACTCGAATGCGCTTGGAATATCAGTGACATTTGATTTAAATAAAAGAGTAAAAGGAAATCGTGTAAGAAATCGAGTAATTTT
>NW_017131196.1:2011-3438 GCF_001652005.2 Ceratina calcarata | reverse complement strand
CGATGTACATTCGTCTCGTTTCTGACGACTTCGTCTTAACGCTTCTCGGTTCCACTGGAAGCATAGCAACTATCATCTCGTTCCATGGCTTTACGTCCTCTCCATTCCGCTTAGGAACAAGGAAGTTCGGGGGATAGCGAGTGACTAGTCGGGATACGCGGGAGGGAAACTTCATAACTCTTATCCAGTGCAGCGTCATAATACTTCCAACTGTTTAAGAAGCGGCGCGCTCGCTAGGCCAGGCGAAACTTCCCGACAAGATTTCGAGTTACTCGCGAGTCAATTACCCTCCTAGCTCGTAGAACCGAGATAGTAACTTCGCCTGATAACCGCGGGTAAAATCGCTCGTTCAATTCGTCGATACGTACAGAATTCTACATGAAACGCATGATCGATGCAAATTCTAATAAAAATATTATATACTGTTTTATAATTTCTATGAGACACAATTATCATGGTTTCACCACGGTAGATTATTTTAATATTCCCTCGTTTGGCCAGGACGGATTTAAAAAAGTAACGAAAGAACGAACGAACGAACGAAGAATGGCAGGAATGAATTTAATGGAACGTCGATCACGAAAGTACTAACAAAAAGGTTTAAAGTATCCGTTGAATGGGAGATAATGTAGACTCGTCCCGAGCCGGGCCGACGATTTGCTCGTTTATTAATCTTAAAATGTTGCAAGCTAGGCTTGATTCGAGTGAGAGGCAACTTTTGTTTCCTTTCCTTTCCTTTCTTTTCACCGCCCCTTTCTTCCCTGTCTGCACATTGTTTTTTGTTCATTACACGAGGTTCCTCGCTGTGAATCGAGGACAAAGCCTCCCGGTGAATGTTTGGAATGTTTCAATGGGACCAGCCTCGGAGGTGTGTCCCTCCTTCGTGTTTCGTTCTTCGACGAGTTTCTTGGCAAACGGCAACTATTTCAGATAATGTCCCGCCACCGAACGGAGGGTATCAACTTCCTAAATCCAACCTATCGATCTCGGACACCGCCTCGAAATCATACAACCTTTCCGTGCTTTGCCAACGTGCTACTATTTACCGATTTATTAAAATTCATTAATCTTCATGTAAGATTCAACGGGAATCTACTTTAAAATGATAGAGATGGCGGACGGTTTAAATAAAACTCCTAACACGTACGATAATCGTAAACTCTAACGTTTATTCTAAATATCTCGACACTAGGACGAATGTACCAAGAGTAGTGCCTCTTTGGCCAAAACTTCTAGTTGTCCTAAGACCTCCCCCATCGTCAGTATGACCTTCGTTCTATGTTTTATGGGCCTTTGTCAAGTCGCGTACCCTTAACCACTTAGGCAAGGCTGAATTTTGCGCGGAGCTGCTTTTCTGTACGACGGAATTCAACGCGAATTACATGTAAATGATACGACACTGCAATGTGTGACGGATAATGCTGTTC
>NW_017131196.1:0-1384 GCF_001652005.2 Ceratina calcarata | reverse complement strand
AATTTTAAGCAAAAATTTCAGGTATCTTTTGACACTGGCAGAAATATTGTTAAACAATAATGTGCATTCAATTTTTGGTATTGCTTGTTACTCTGTATAAAATTTATACAATAACAAATGGAAACAGTGGTTACATATTTTAATGCACGTGAGCTCAGTTTTCCCATCGGTTCAAAACTGATCTCGTTGGAAATTCGTCGGACAAATTCAGCATCGCGGCAACGAAAAATCCGCAAAGTGCAAGCTGACTGGGAAACGGCAGCGCAGCGCGGTTGGCAAATTCGATAAGAGAAGCCTCGGCTTGTACGTGGCTGGAATAATTTTACGGTGCATCGCGAAGCGTTTAAAAAAATAAAGAAAAGAATGGCGTACGTGAAAAAAAAGAAAGACATGGGGAAACATCCCGGAACATATTGTTGACGTTAACACGAGGGAGCGTAATCTTCGGAGATTTTCGTAACGGGTCACGGTGTAAGCAGGATGTAGGTACATCCGCTTGTTATGCATGTCTCCGGATGATATGTATGTGTATCGTCGCTGGAGGATGCATCTGTAATCTCGTGTGAATATGCAGCGTGACATTACGAGAACGCTCTCAATCTCTTTTTGCGATATTAACCCCATCGTCTATCTTCCATATAGAGAATTTCATCCGCCGTTCTTATTCCCTCAGAACGACTGGTACACAGTTTTTGATCAACACGGTAAAACGATATTAAGTAACGACAGTCAGAAGATGAAAATACATCGTCAATTCAGATTTTGGGAATCTGTATTCTCCCACATATTCTACAAATATTTTTTTTAATTAAATTCGCACAGTTTCTCTACTATGAAATCTGTAGTATATTTATAAGTTAACTGGTTTAAAGTGAAAAGAGTAAAAGTTTGATATCTCGTCTGCAAGTTAAACTCGCCGGAAGCCAGTTGGCTGGGTACGGATAAATTTCATATTAGAATAGGTGAACGGAATTTTTCAAATACTCATTTCCTCTCTATCTATCTTGTCTGAGATGGGAGCAGATGTATCATACCGTAAATCGAGCGATCGATAGTCGGATTACGATCATTCTTCATCGAAATTGTTCGTTATTCGACGGTGCAGCAGCCTCTTGGTCGGATCGCGTTATTAATTCCTTGGTGATTCAGGGATTTTTCACCTCGAAGGTTTTTATTGATTCGAATGGGGCTAACCGAGGGAATCCGTGATTTATTAACTTCGTTTGTGCTTCTGATGTGGCAAGATTTATTTTTTCAACGATCCTCCTCAAAAAAGTAGTAACATTAATAAAATTCTTTTATCAAATATTCCTGGCAAATTGTTTCTAAACGTTAGTAAATCCGAGAACAATTTATTATTTTACATAAATTCTTTATTAAATAC
>NW_017131195.1:0-516 GCF_001652005.2 Ceratina calcarata | reverse complement strand
TTTTGACAAGTGATTTGATGTAGCGGATTTGTAGTAATTCCAGTGTGTGTGATACTTGTGGGATAATGGTAGTGTATATGTCATGTCTGGTATAATAGTATAGTGGCGGTATGTTTGAAAAGAATGTTTATAGTTAAAGTGTTTAATTATTCTTTACAATGTGGTACAGTGGAGTCACTTTATTGTATTGGTTTTGGTAATTTATGTTCTGGGTATCGGAGGATTTATTAAAATTTCCGTGCTTTATTAGTATTGAGTAATAAACTGAAAGATGGTGTGGGGGGTCCATCTCCTATTTTTGAACTGGCTGCGCTCAAATTGACTCATATGTTATATTATTTCTCAGCCTGTCGTAGACGATGTAGGAATTAGAAGCCTTTGTACGGGGTTTATGTAGGCCTAGTTATGTCTGGGTCATGAGTTCAATTTCGTTTATGCCCGTTAGATGGTGTAGATATAATATTCGTGTGTCGTAGCGTTAAGATCAGGGACTTTAAAATTTTTATATTTTTAGTA
>NW_017131194.1:0-516 GCF_001652005.2 Ceratina calcarata | reverse complement strand
CGCGACGCGTCTCGTTTCCTGCCCCGTTTCTTCCCAACCGATCGATGCTATTCGGATCGCGGTTTCGTACTTCTTTCGTTCCGCAGAGGCCGGACGTTGATAAATTGACCGCGTTTTTATCGCGGAGTCTGGTTGGAGACTCGAAATTAGGAAAAACGACCGGGGAAATTATATACTAGCCCTAGCAAAAAATTAAGAAAAGAAGAAATATAGAAATACTGATAGTGTACTTCTAAGATTAAAGTCTGGTTAACCCTTTCAGTCCGTGAGATGGTTAACACTAGAACTACCGGCGATTGAATAAGCCATTTAACACTAGATTGCCCAAGGAAGTCATTTTGACTGGTTTTGGGCAAATTTATAAATAATAATGCATAAATTATTTTTTTTCCCAAGTGAAGTAAATTCTTTTTATTGTTAACATTTACTAATAACTTGTTATATGACTGTAAATAATATAAAAAATATTAAAAATTAATTTTAGACAAATTTCTTTACACATTATTCTTTCACAAT
>NW_017131193.1:0-516 GCF_001652005.2 Ceratina calcarata | reverse complement strand
TTTGGATATTAAATAATCTATAATGTCCAGTGTGGATTTAATCGTCACACGGAGATCCTGCGTGGTATTATTAATTAGGAATTCCTGTTTGGTAATCAATTTTGTCGAAACATTCAAATCTCAATTATTTAACCAAAAAAAGGCTAGCTGTAGGATCTAAATTTTAAAGTAGATGAAATTGTTTTTACTGATGTTTGATTTGAATTTCACGTTTACTGTTAAAAAAGAAGTTTTAAAAAAGTCTGATGACATCATTATGACACAATGCTTACTCTGTAGTCTTCATTATTTGGATAAACGCCTTCGTAAGTATGCTTTCTATTTAACGCGTCAAATAAATTATTTAGAATTAAACTTATTGTGCTATCGCAATCTGCCAACGCGGTATAATTTCTCTTTTTGTATGTTTGAAGACCAGCTGCAATAGATCTACTGAATACTTGTCGTATTAAGTAAAAAATATACTTTTTAAATAACTGATCCTTTACATCATATAATGCTTTACATGTGTTACAT
>NW_017131192.1:0-516 GCF_001652005.2 Ceratina calcarata | reverse complement strand
CAATGGGGCAAATTTTTATACAGAAGTTGTGGACACTGACGTCCTCTACAAGAAAGGTTCTATGCATTTTTCTTCTAACTCCGGAATTGAACAAGTTAAATATGATTAATTGGCATTTTATTGGTACTGACAAAATCCAGCCGTCCCACTGTAGAAACAGCAAACTTTGGGCACAAAAATTTCGTTTTCCCTCAAATAATCCTAAACCATTAGACTTACGGAAAAATTGCATACAACCTTATTTATAACTGATAACTAGAGCTACAAGTTTTGTATGAAATATTTTTCGCTAGCGGCAACAGGTAAGCAGTTTTTGGCAACAAATGAAAATTTCGAAAAATCTGGTTAGTAATTTCTCCTCGGTGGTATCAATTAAAAAATTCATTTTAAACAGACATTCTTTTTAGCAAGTAAACATCATAATACGCACTCATTATTTAATATCGTATGTATTTTTGAACATACTTTATGTTTGCTGCCAATACAATTTTTCTATAAATGCATAAAATTCGCTGT
>NW_017131191.1:0-516 GCF_001652005.2 Ceratina calcarata | reverse complement strand
CAGCTCGTCTGTTATCGACCACTCGACTGTTATCGACCGTTCGTGTATTACCGACCGCTCGACTGTTATCGACCGCTCATGTATTACCGACGGCTCGTCTGTTATCGACCGCTCGTGTATTACCGACGGCTCGACTGTTATCGACCGCTCGTGTATTACCGACCGCTCGTGTGATACCGACGGCTCGTCTGTTACCGACGGAATCGTGCAGCGTACCGCCCATTGCCGAGTTGTAGGTTTCTACGCGGGCCGTGGAACGCGCGGACACCTCGCGACCTGGCATCGCCTGATTTTCCGCTCGGCCGGAAAGTGGGGTCCGTCTGGTACGGTTCATGCTTGCTGTGCTACACATGGTCAGCGAAGGCGCGTGAGGAGAATAGTAGCGGGGCTCGAAGCACAGGCGAAAATAAGAGGGGAAGTGAGTCGCTAGAGAAGGGGGGTGTGCGGACCCTGAACTCTCAACGGAGAGACGACTTGGCTGACTGATCCTCGTCATTCACGGGACGGAAGACGATC
>NW_017131190.1:0-516 GCF_001652005.2 Ceratina calcarata | reverse complement strand
CATGACTATAAAAAAATCTGATAATAATTATTAATAAGACTGCACAAAAATATATATGAAGAGAGTATTAAAAAATGTTTTACGAAACGTGAACATGTTCGTTCTTATACTACATCGTTATATGGTTTTGCCGACGTGTTCTTACTTACCGTCGATCAAAGTAAAATGTTATTTGATTTGTGGCCGAGAAAGAGTTGTTCGTCTGTAATAAGCGTACCGCCTCTTCTTCCTCTTCCTCTTCCTCAATATATTTGTCTTGATTTGATGGTTCACTACGCACGTGACCACCGCCGCACGAGAGCGGCATGACTTTACAATACGACCCTCGGAACGGTTATAGCTGCTGCACAAGCGATGAGAACAGGCTGTAAAAACATTCTGCTAAAACGGTAGAGCGATTTTTAAAAAGCCAAATGAACACATTTAAGGTTGTATGAGCCGTAAGATCTCTGCTAAAAGTTTAAGACATGTAATAAGAAGCTGTGTCCAATATTTGAACCAATGAACTTTTAGAAA
>NW_017131189.1:0-516 GCF_001652005.2 Ceratina calcarata | reverse complement strand
GTTATTATATAAAATATTTTTTAATAAAAGAAAATCTCATTTTTTAAATCTTATACATAAAAATCAGCAGTCTATTAATCATGCTATAATTCTTTTAACACTTATGCACCTTCACGAGAAAGATGATGTACCACGACCCCAAAATTATCATCGCGAAACAGATCTTTGATAGGCACGTCACTTTTATAGACGTCAGTGAAACTAAAAAGGTCACAGCTGGATGACTGTTCTTCTTTTTACTCCCATTCTTCGACACTCACCTATTCAATACGTTTTTAAAATATTCACCGTCTGCGTCCTCGAAAATGTGTTTGATATCTTTCTCCGCAGCCAGATCCTCGAGCTGCTTCAGCAACTTACGATCTTTGAATCTGAACGATGCCAGCACGCCTTTCTCGCGAGCGAGAGACGCACCATCCTCCGTGGCGCAAACGCTAATTACCTAAATTAGTAATTACTGAGGACTGCCTTTTCGAGTTATTTGTAGACTGCGGATTTTTATCCCAAATATTTATC
>NW_017131188.1:0-516 GCF_001652005.2 Ceratina calcarata | reverse complement strand
CAAGTATAAATTGCAAACGGACTGTTTATACTTCAGAAATAAAAGTGCACCAACTTAATAGATAGAAACAACAAAGGTTCTCCTTGTGTATTAAGTGTCTTGGCTACAGGTTATCGTTTAGCTTAACAGGAAGTACTTCATCTATGTCTACCCTAGTACTAGACTACTTCATTCAATTTCCAAGATGTTGTGAATGCCCATCGACGATAATTGCCAAGCGTTTCTAACTGGGAACGCACCTGCACGCCATGTGCGTGCAAAAATGATGTTGATATACGTTCAGTATCGAGTCCTAATTATAGCACATCAAAGTACTAATTTCTTTCGTGTCGCTGCGATTCATGTCACGAGGAAAGAAAGAAAAATTCTGGTAATTAAAAACAGCTGTTACCGTAGCTTGCAAAGTAGTGAGGTATCATATAATTCATTTGTTTCTACATTTGGATATTCTTTTGACAGGCTCCCCTCCTACGATTGACTTGAAATTTGTATGCAAACGATGGAAGGGAGTGAACC
>NW_017131187.1:0-516 GCF_001652005.2 Ceratina calcarata | reverse complement strand
CGAACGTTTACTGAAATCATCAGTAATTCTAGAAATATTTTCGCAGATTCCCAGAACTTCCAATTTCGAGTTTCCCGGCATTTTTAATTTCCAGTTTCCCGGAACTTTAAATTTCGAGTTTTCCGGAACTTTAAATTTCGAGTTTTCCAGAACTTTAAGTTCCGAATTTCCCGGAACTTTAAGTTCCGAGTCTTCGGAACTTTAAATTTCGATTTTTTCCGGAACTTTAAATTTCGAATTTCCCGGAACTTCAAGCTCCGAATTTCCCGGAACTTTAAGCTCCGAATTTTTTGGAACTTTAAATTTCAAGTTTTCCAGAACTTTAAGTTCCGAATTTCCAGGAACTTTAAGTTCCGATTTTTTGGTGCTTTAAATTTCGAATTTTTCCGGAACTTTAAGCTCCGAATTTCCCGGAACTTTAAATTTCGAGTTTCCCGGAACTTTAAACTTCGATTTTCCCAGAACTTCCAATTTCGATTTTCCAATATTAAATTCTTCGTACAATTACTTCAATGG
>NW_017131186.1:14650-15936 GCF_001652005.2 Ceratina calcarata | reverse complement strand
AATCGATGAATGCTTCTAGTATTTCGACTAATCTCTTTAGCTGATGCTCGGAGGACTTTAGGTAAAGATCGTACTAGTAAAAGGAAGAAACAGAAAGCGGAGGCGAGAGGAATTTTATCGAGTGGCACGGGTTCGGCCGGGACACAAATTTCGCCGATTCGTATCCCGAAACGAGGGGTCCCTCTCCGAGGGACTGCGTTGCGGCGTGAGCCCTCCGTCGCGTCGTTTAATATATAAATATGTAAATAATGCGCTGCCGCGGGTATCTCTCATGGCTCTCGGGGGTTCAAGCCGGTGGCAGCTAACTTATGGCCCGGGACCAGGAAGACCGGCTCCTCGACTGGCTCCGTCCATAATGTCGTTCCTTGCTGCGAATCTATCGTCACGTTTTCAACTTTCGTCGCCACCGACTCGTCGAATAAAAAAAAAAAAAACAACTAAAAGGAGGAACCTTGCCTGTAGGAAAACGACTGAATCATCAAGATCACGTCGATCGTTATCAGCGATAATTGCATTAAATTGATCGACGCACCAAGTAGATCTCGTCATCTACTTTTAATTGCATTAAACATAAGATCGAAGATATTACGGAGTTTAAAAATCGCGAAAGAGGTAAGAAGGTCTGTTCGAAGAGGTCCGTGAATGCAGAGTCTGAGCGTCGACAATAGTTTGGCCGGCGAAACGATCCGGAGAGGGTCCCGTCACAATAAAAGCCGTTCGACAGTGGATGTGACAAAAATGAATTGTTATATTGTTTTAACAAATGAAGGGAGAGACCGGTCACCCCAAACCGGGTACCGGGGGCTCCGCTCGGTCTGTCTCCGTCCCCTCGGGGACAGAAACCTGGGGGGGAAACGGTGGAGGAGGAGGGCGGTCGTGTTCTTCTTCGCCCGTTTGCGAAACAGTCCCCGCGGCGTATTATGTATCTGGGCCCTCTCTTCTCGAATCTCTCGGACGTCCCCCGCCCTCGAGACCCTCGGGGCCCGCGGCTGGTTTTGCGGAGCGCGCGCGAAGCACGTGTTTTGCCAGTTCCTATTGTTTCCTGTATGATGAATGGGACCCGGGTCCCTCTTGCCCTCACCGGCTCGCGCAAGGGAATCCTTTCGGCCTCCTCCCTATCGGTGTACACAGATGGCATCCAGCCACTTGCATTTTCCAACTACGTTTTATTTATTCTTCTATTATTTATTTTCTATTACATATATAATCGTCATCGAGCTCCGTGAAGTTGGCACCCCCAACTGCAAATTTTTACAAAAATCAAATTGCATTCGTTTGTCCACGAT
>NW_017131186.1:7802-11181 GCF_001652005.2 Ceratina calcarata | reverse complement strand
TCTTCATTGTGTACCCTACTCGTCGACGGCGAAGGTTCTGGTATTGCATTACGTTTCAATGATTTCTTTCCTCCTGTGTTCGATGTTGAATTCTACTTGATCATTTCGGGTAAGAAATGTTTTTCACATACACCCATCCTACGTATGGTGGAAGCTGAATAATATTTCAGCGCAGGGTTACCTATTCAAAGAAAAAAGTAGTACGCATTGAAGGAAAGAAAGAATAGGAATTGTCTAAATATGAGAAGAGAAGAAAATAAAAGAAGTGTAAAAGGTACAGTATTATTTCAGTAAGGTAAAACTGGGTAAGTAAAGTTAAGTAAAAACTTTCGTCTTCAGGGAATGAAGATACGAATAACAATGGAGAAAAGATTGATGAATCATACATCCAAAAAGTGCGAAAGATTAAACAGAATTTGATGCAAACAAAATTTGAAACAAAAAGATATTGTACTCAAACCAGAAATATTGTACCTGCAAAAATTTTTCAAAACAAAGATTGCCGTTGTCCGAAGCTTGCACAAAGAATTACGATGAAAGAGAAAGAAAGAATATTCTTGAGAAGTTTTGGGGTTTGGGAGATTTTAATAAACAAAGTGTACTGCTTTACGAAGCTTGCAATAAGCCATTCAATAGAGTGTCCAACGAAAACGTCCCATGACATTTTTCATCCCTCTATCTCAATCCCGGTGGTAGTTATAGGGGTTAAACAATTGTACCGTCTTTGATATATTTCTCCTATTAAATGTGTGACGGAGCATATCATCTCCGTCCTCGCGTAAACGCGCAACCGGTCCGACGCGACGAGCCTCTCGGAGCGGACACTAGGTGGCGCCGCTGGGGAAGCCTTCTCGCAACCGTGAATGCGACACGTGCCTTAATAAGGGCGCCCCAAACCGGTAATTAGCACTTCGATTACTGTGACAGGCAACTGTACACACTTCAAAGTAAGTAATCAAGTCAGCCGGTGGTGTGGGCGAGCCCATCGGTATAGGGATACGAGGCCTGACGCACTTGATAGATTAAGTGATTTTTGCGAAACCTCTGCTTGAGGGAAGGAACCTCCGATCGTGAGGACGTGCCTTCCGCAAGCATTGGTCATTAGCTCTCGTCACTCAGTAGAGTGGCAAATTAATATAATCTCACGGGCCGTAACTTCTTGTGCGGATTGATTAACTCACACTCAGTTAATCATTAAACTCTCGCGTTTAATATAAACTACGATAGTGTGGACAATCTAGATCAGTGCAAACGGACATTTTGTAAACTTAGTGCAAAATCTAAACTCACCGTTTAACCCTTTGACTACTGTTGGCGCCTATTGGCGTCCGAAACACATTGGCTTTCCGGTACTGTAGGCGCCAATTGGCGTCCGAAACATATTGGCTTCCCGGTACTGTAGGCGCCAATTGGCGTCCAAATCAAATTTCGCTTGTTCCGCCTATTTTAAAATTTTATAATTGGTCTTATGGTAATGTAGAGTAATGTAGAAAGTTATTTAAAAAAAGCTTAAAATTAATGTTCACTTCAAGTAATATTCGTTTAATGTAATAAATTTCAGTATTTTGAATATTTTAATATACTTCCTCAGAAATGCATGTCTAACGAAAAATTTCGCCGTACCCAGTGGACGTCTCGAATGAATTCGTACCGTACTGTACGGCCAGTGCGTGCCAAAGTCTGCCGTAGTCAAAGGGTTAAATAAAAGTCTTCAGTAAAAACGCTACGAACTTATTCCCCAACCGAATAATTCGGCAATTCTTAATGAACGATCCTATATTTGAATAAAAATCTGCGATCCAGTTAAACAGTATGATACACGGGAATGAAAATCCGAGTCGAAAGAGATCTCGATTAATTTATCATAAAAATGAGGTCGAAACGGTGCGTGTAATCGACTCTGTAAACCGTTTCCAGCGGCTGCTTTGCATACGCGGCTCGTAAATCAAATCCGGGGCCCGAAAATAGACGGGGCAATTAGAGGCGACTGAAAAACGATTTCCACGCGGGGTATCGATCGTCGATCGATACCTAGCGCAACGTGACCGCGTGGATAGATAGATAGACGCGCAACGGGTGGGATTGACCAGTCGAACGAACGAGATCCGAGTTGAAATTGATTAGCGATGCTAAAGAAGCTCGACGGACGAGCTGCAAATTATTACACCTTTTTCCCATCGGTTTCTACCCGGCCAGGTGTAAGCCAGACGGGGATAGACGACGGCCCGTCCCTTTTCGCGAGAGAGGAGTCGCGGCTGCAGCAGGGGGTCCGTAAACACTGGCCGCACACAGGCATAAACATACATAAACGCCGCGGATATATATAAGTTGGTAGCTTCTGAAATCCGTGGCTGATCCGGGAGCGATAGTGTTGGGACGCCCAGCGGGCAGTCCCGGCTACCACGGCACCCAACGATCTACGGTCGTCACGAGAATAACCGACGACCATTACCCGGCTCCGTCGTCCCGACGGATCTCGGCCTCCTCTTTCGCCGTACACGCTAATTTTTATTCATTAACTGAATATTACTACCGCGAATGGCAGCAGCCTCGTGAAATCCGTTCTCTATTTCACATTGACCGATGCTAAATAAATTGCTATGAACTCTTCCACGTGGTTTTGCAACAATTAATAATTATTATTCAATATTCAAACTTGCGGGTAATTTCTTTCAGAGAAAACGATGTATTTTATTGAACCAGAATTCAAATTATTCATATATTGATTGTACCTCGTGAAATGATTGAACCACAGATTTTTATTAAGAATTCAAAAAACGTGATCGAGATACTGAAAACTGGTGGAACTCTCTCAGGATTCTGAGGTAGCTAAATCGATCAAATTCGGGACGAATCGGTTTGAACTGCTCCCGGTCGGGTTTATCAGCGGAGGCAATCTCTACGCAGCAGCGCCCAAGAAAAATGTCTTTGGACGAAGGATAATCGGAGACGGTAGCTGCGTTTAAACCCGCTTGTAACATACCCTTGTATCACCGTCGCGTATCATTATAAACGGCATTCAATAAGAATTTATCGTTACGTGTCGAAACATCTGACAATTATCCCAAATTAATAATCGTCAAATTACATTCAATTAATAAATTCTTATATACGAACAAAATTCTATTCATTTTTTTAAAAAACCTTCTGTAGGCTTTGTCCGTTAGAGCCTAGGGCCTAGGGGAGATCGTATGCAGCGTCGTACCTGCTCTCCCCCTTTGCCCCGCGTAGGGTCGTAGGTTTTTGCAATCGCGAGGAACCGTTTCGCGACGACATATAAATACACGCGAATATAGAAGGACAGGAGAGTCGGTAATAAGTGCGCATTCAATACGTGTCAGCGAGACGAGATCCAATAAAGAAAAGGTGGATCGATCAT
>NW_017131186.1:4270-5709 GCF_001652005.2 Ceratina calcarata | reverse complement strand
CCAATCTAGTGTTAATCATTTGTTTTCCATCTCTTAAAAATTTATACTATATTCATAAAATCTTAAACCCTTATTTTACTATTAAAGCCATGGGTCATCAATAATATTGATCATACCTTCTGTTCTAAAACCTACAAACGAAGATCTACCATTGAATTTTGGAATGGGAATTGGAATTTTGAATCGTGACGGAAGCTGACGGAAGCGTCGGGATGATTGGCAAGCGCGAGTAACACCGAGGTCCGAGCGATTCGCGTAGGAAAAATGATCGTCGAGGAGAAACGCGGTGGTAATAGGATCCGCGAGCCTCGATCGCAGTTAGACACGATAAATCCAGCTGGGAATTAATTGCCGTTTGGTGTTGTCGGGTCTGTGTCCGATCCGGGTCCCATGGCCGCGCGGTTCTCTTCACTGTCCACCCCTACCCCTCCCCTTTTTCAAGGAACCTCCTCTCTCTCTTTCTCTGTTTCTCTCGCTCTGGCATTCTACGTCCCTCGGTCGGTTCCTACGCGGCCGCGACTGGTTGACATCCTACAAATAAAATCAGCTCCAGGAATGCCCGCGACGACACGGGGTCTGTGGGACCTCTTCGAGGCTCCTCCACCCCTCGGCTCGTCTATCTCGGAAGCGAGCCGCAGGTGGGACGAGGAGGGACGACCGTGCGGACCCACGGTCCTCCGACGTAATATATGGTAGCCTTAAGACAACGGTTTGGTTCGGTTTGGTGGACCCGAGCTATATACCTGCTGCTCGGCCGTCCCGTACCCGTGGCATCCACCTTTACTCACACCACGTGGCTCACTTCCACGGTTAACTGTGTACCTACGTGTGTCCGCGGGGTGTGCAAGTCCCCTTTGGTCACGGCAGACTCCACGTCCAGTCAACGAGATTCCCCAAAACCCCCCCTTCCTATTTTATTTAATTGTCACTCGCGTTCTGATTAGATTTTGTTCAAAAATCAAATTCAGCAAGAGAACGATAATAAATAAAAGATAAGAATATAAGAAACATTTTTGAAACTGACTCCGCGGTTTGCAGTTAGAAACAACGAATAGGCTACCAAGAATAAATCGAATATCCTAAAATACTTGTTACAATCATTGCGCGTGCGTGTGAGCATTAGGAATGCGAAGATTCGGTATAATGTACGCACAGTAGATCAGTCAGTAAGAATCAGAGACAGATAGAGTGTGGTAGTTAACACTAGATTGCCCAAGGAAGTAATTTTGACTGGTTTTGGGCAAATGTACAAATAATAATGCATAAATTATTTTTTCCCAAGTGAAGTAAATTTTTTTTTTATTGTTAACATTTACTAATAACTTGTTATATGACTGTAAATAATATAAAAAATATTAAAAATTAATTTTAGACAAATTTCTTTACACATTATTCTTTCACAATGCAGTCATTTTTACTGCTTTTCGGCAATATAGGTA
>NW_017131186.1:1969-3085 GCF_001652005.2 Ceratina calcarata | reverse complement strand
AAAAAATGCGTTTCTAAAGTGCATAAACTTTTGGGATTGACTGTATATCCAATACATTCTTAAAAATGCAGTCAATATGCAGAAGCATGACTGAGGTTCCGATACATAAAAATCCGCGGTCTATTTATTAGCCCGATAGTTCAAAGGTTTGTCGATCGAAGGACAGGTTGAACGACCGATTCGATCAGGTTGACGCCGATTCCTTTTCGGATCCCCGTAGGAAGACAGTCCGGCTCTAAAGAGTCCACTGCTCCTTGTTGGTTCGGCGGCGGCGGTCCGAGCGACGCTTAAATCACTCCGGTCACTCAGCCTCGCGGCCTCAGATTGATGTAAGGCCGTGTTTTACATTCAATTCAATTGGGCAAAAAACTGCTATCCGCGCGGGCATTGTGCAGAGTCCGTCGTTTACCCGTCCCAGAAGAGGACCCCACCGCGCGGCGCAACAAGTAAACCCCGCTCGTTAGAACCGTTCCGTAAAAGCCTCGTGACACGAAATTGTCATTATCTATCACGCCGTTCCCTTGTCCCGGGAGTTTCGCGGCGATAAACAGCAATGAAAAATCGATTTTATTTATCGCGGTTTAAACGGTGCCCGACTGATATTTATTATTCATTTTTTCCCGGACGTCCATCCACTGCCTCGTTTTCCAACTTCGTTTCGAACCGAACGACTCGAGTATTTCGTTTGATATCGGGATCGAATCTACATAGGCGACGTTATTCTGGACGACGTCGTTATTCGGTACGCCGGAATCCACGACGCCCGGTTTTGACGTAAATTGCGAGGAGCGCCGGTCACGTTTCTCGTTTATTCCGTGGCCGTTCTTATATTCGCCGCCGAACGACGTGCAGATATGCGTGCGCTTTCCTCACCAGTTTTTGGAACTCTCTACTCTAATTTCACTGTTTCAAAAGGCTCTGACAATTCTCACATTTATACATTTGGCGAATTATTAACTAAGGTAAAGGAAGTAGTACTGGGACGAAACGAATTTTGGAACCAGTACTTGGACATAATAGATATGTATTTAATAATTTACTGTCCAAGTTTACAATCCCTTTTGAAACTTAATACGTACAAGTGGGACAAGACGGCAGTGGCTGTCCAGGTTTAGC
>NW_017131186.1:0-1959 GCF_001652005.2 Ceratina calcarata | reverse complement strand
GTAGTACGCAACCTACGGAAAGAAAATTAACCGTACTGTAAGTATATATATTAGGTGAAGTAAAAAGTTCTGAGCCTTTTTCGTTACATGGCTTTAGTGAGCCATATCTTACGATGTATACGTTGTATCTTCTCATTCTATACGGCAAATTAAAGGCGACATAACGCCTTAAAAAAAGTCTTGTGACAATTTTTTGATGAGTGAATCCAGTTGTGTGTTAGTGCGTTCCAAAGTGGAGGAAAAAACGAGAAAATTCGATACATTATTCAGTACCACTACGACCAAGGGGAAAAAGCGATGCAGGCGGCCAAAAAAATTTGTGCTGTTTATGAACCCAATACAGTATCGAATGCAATAGCAAAGCGGTGGTTCCAACGTTTCCATTCTGGTAATATGGACGTCGAAGATGAGACACGCTCTGGTAGGTCAATTGTCGAAAACGTTGATAAAATCATGGAAATCGTCGAGCACTTATTTTAATGCCCAGGAACTGAAGATTAGCCAGAAAACCGTTTGGAACCATTTGCATAAGGCTGGTCTCAAGAAGTCAATTTCATCGTCGAAATAAAGACAAAAAGGGCTCAGAACTTTTTACTTCACCTAATATTAACATTTCTGCGTGAATTAGAAAATTGCATACTACGTATTCTATGATAATTGGAAGAAACTGATCGCAGATCGATGAGAAGGAGCATGTTGAATTAAAACGAGTTTGCAACGTAAACGGTTGAACAGCATAAACCTGTAGGATTTCAATCGGAACGTTTACGCGTGACGGTATCATAAATTACGAGAAGGCGTCAGCCTGTCTGGTGTCCCGAGCGAGAGGGACCAGCAGCCAGAGCAGCGCGTCTCCTCGCGGCGCTGGATCAGATTCGACGACTGTCCGGCTGATTGGGAAAAGAATAAAGCGAGAACGACGCTAATTAGTGATTCCGAGAAAGGCACTCTTCGGATCTGGTCCGTGGATCAAATCCGCAGGGGGGCGCGGGCACCGGGTAGAAGAAAGAGGAGATGGCTCGATAGATCGGAGGTGTGAAGGCCGGTGAAGAAGCGTAAGGCATCCGAGATATTCGTTGAAGAAATCGATAAACTCTTTCGATCTCCGCTCGTACGGGAACGCCTGGCATTCCGCGGACACTTCCGAACGACCGAAAACCTCCCTCCCGACCCGTTCGGTCCCCGTCGACGTCCGAACTATCCGAAAACCGATCGCGAAGTCGAGCGCAGCTCGGATGAAATCGTCACGGGGAACGCGTGAACCGCGCGGGGTTCCCTGCTGGCCGCCGGAGGAACCGTCGTGAACAACCATTTTCAGGGACCACGGGAATAAAACAAGGAGGACACTAATTAGCGATTCCGAGAACCGAGAACACGAACCGTGCCACGGTAAGGAACGGAACCGGTGGTGGGCGCGCACGGTCACCACGGGGCCTGTAACACGGTGCCCGGTTCAGCTGGAACCCGTGGCGACGGGATGCACCGGGAGAAGGACCAAAGGTCGCGAGGAAACCATCCGAAACATTCGGGCCAGCTTAGAGTGTCAACTGGTGGAATGCCTTACCCTTGACCCTTCTTCCCTCTCTGCCAACCCTCCTCTACCGACCGTCGTTACTTTGTCTACGTTATTCTCGCGAGTCCATATTGTCATCGTCCGGATTTCTATCCCGAATTCCTCTACGATCACAGATAATCTCGAACGCTTAGTAAAATATCTAACTGTGCCTCACCAATCGTTAAACGTCTAACAGATACTTAGAACAATCCTCTAATTTATATTTAATAATTAGTATAAATCGACCGGAGAGTTCGACTAGAAACATGATCTATAAAAATATAGATTTAACCCTTTTAGTACCGACTAGTTCCACCACTCAACTAGAACCACACATACTAGAACCGACTCGTTCCACCACTACACCTGCCCTTCCAGACTCTGGCGAATGTTCTTCGTAGAAT
>NW_017131185.1:8907-10528 GCF_001652005.2 Ceratina calcarata | reverse complement strand
CTGCTGCTGCTGCCGCTGCTGCTGCTGCCGCTGCTGCTGCTGCCGCTGCTGCTGCCGCTGCTGCTGCTACTGCTGCTGCTGATGCTGCTGCTGCTGCTGATGCTGCTGCCACCGCTGCTGTCGCTGTTGCTGTTGCTGTTGCTGTTGCTGCTGTTGTTGCTGCTGCTGTTGCTGCAGCAATAATATTTCCAGCAGCCGTAGCCGCTCCCGACGTCTCTGCCGGTATTGCCGGCGTCGTTCCCTTCTGTTGTCCTGTAAATTATACAAATATGAGTATTATACACTGCAATCTGTAAAGTTAGACTTATTATGTATAGTATTTGGTNATAACGTTTAATAATATCTCATATGATAACTGTGTCGCTTTTTATTTTGCATTTCATATATAAAATACATAAATTCTTATCATTTTTTTTTTAATTATAATAAATGTGAGGAATAGCTCTTGTTAATTATGTATTCAAATTTAGAGTATGATTAATTTCTTTATGAAATGTATTATAAAAATTGTTCTCCTATTTCAAATGTTTTAAGGTCAGTCCTTGATAACAGAACAAGATTAGACCAGGTCAAGGATTAAATTGCACGAGCATNAATGAATATATATCAGAGATTTGAATTGAAATAGAAGAGAATTGCTTTCACAGATGAAACTGCAATGTTTCCATCTTAATGATTCAGCCATTAGAATAATCGGACGGGAAAGCGTTTGGCCGATGGCCAGCGAGTTTAAACGCTTAAGGGCGACGGTAACCAGAAACGCGAGGGGAAATATTTGCCTACGCCTGAGCGTAGGCCGCGGTGTTTATTCGGGTCGCACGTAAGTATATACGTGCATGCACATCGACGCATGAAGCGGCGGGTGAATTCGATTCTCGAACACGCGTACCCCGGGAAGCCCGCGTATATTAGCATGACGGATAGCTCGCCCGGCTTTCCGCTGTTTACCAGCTTCCACCCTACGTCTCTGTTTCGACTGTACCATTATTTATACAGTCTGCGTTACTGTGCATAGACAGGATAAACTGATACCGTCGTCTGAGCTAGAATTTCCAGACGTGCAATTTTTATTTCCCACGTGCCTCACATATGGTCGACTTGTACTACTGAATTTCACGTTTTATGGAGTGACAGTCCAGTCGTTTAAAACCAGAGATAATAAAAATTGATACGGTTTGTTTTTAAACAATTTAGATAATCACTTAAAAGCTAGAATTTATTTTATTATTGTTTTCTCTAAAGAGGAACAGAAGGAATTATATTTATTTAGAAAATAATAGATCATAATTTTATGCGGGGTAATTGATATCCTCATTACAATTACGAAGCGACACCTTGTCGGTTTAATAGTCGTACGACGAGGGGATTCGTGTCATTAGTTTCCGCGGTATCTCAGCACCAGGAAGCATTCCCTATCTCGAATTGAATGCGGTTGCTAGCGTGAACGCAGAATCTGAACACGGTTCTCTCCCGTGCTGCTTCCGCACAGCTTTTGACGCCATTATCTAGCATTTGATCCTGACACGTCTCATTCCTACTAATATAATCGCTTATTTCTTTGCTCTGAGAGTTAATCTGCTTGCTGAATGCAAGCAATTTACCGAAATAAGCAAAATAATAT
>NW_017131185.1:7723-8570 GCF_001652005.2 Ceratina calcarata | reverse complement strand
TCAAATTAAATGAAGTAAAATAGAGGATTGCTTGTACGTTGCATCTGGCACAGAGTAAATATTTTAGTAGAGCGTTAGGAAGGGAAATCGGAAGCCGGATTTGTCTAAGGCGCAGCTGGGAATATTGCAGTCTATAGAATGTAAATGCGCATTCAGTGTCTAATCCCGTAGATAAAGTACACACAACGGTTGCATTACCGTAAGTTGGGACAGGTTTAAAAAGTGTTTGGATAGAGAGATCCCTGTCGACGCTCGAGCGCCAGCTGACGATATCCATTGAGAGATAGAGAGCTAACGAGTAGTTAACTAAAATCAAATTTAACCTGGCGATCAAGTTTAAATTTAATTCGGTGACCAAATTTAGATTTCATTCTGTAAGTTTGGATTTCATTTAACAATCGAGTCTAGTTGGCTAAATTCGGTTTTAAGTAACCAACTTCGGGGTCTAATCTAGAAACCAAAACGAATTTTGTTCCGAGTTTCAAACAGCTTTTTCAGCTCAGTTTAATACATCGTTATAGAAATTTCCTAATAGGATTTTCAAGCGGATTCAACGTTTAATAATTAACCAGTCGGATTTAAGACGAAAGAAGGTTCAACAGTTACGCCGGGAAAAACGAGCGTACGCCCCGGGTCTCGTCAAGCTGTCGGCGAATAATTCAGGCCTCAGGAATTTCTTAATGTGCCACAGACACGCTGGCTAGAGTTATTCGCGATGAGAGACAAACGTGACTTGAAATAGCCTCTTAAGCACTGTTTATACTTGCTTTCAATTGAATTAAAAATCGCATTTCGATTATAATTTAAACGACCTCTGATTATTATTATTGTTAATAAAATTTAAAAA
>NW_017131185.1:4242-6959 GCF_001652005.2 Ceratina calcarata | reverse complement strand
GAAGATATTATTATATGAAAATAATAGACGAAACGTAGAGAGTATTAGAATTAATTATTTGATAAAATAGTAATCAGTAATCATTGATTTCCATTCAACATTAAACAGTATTCAACGATTTCTAATTTCTAAATCAGTTTTTATGAAGTATTACTAAGTGAATAATTAAAAGTAAATAAGACGTGATTATGACAAGTGAATATAAGGAATAATAAAAATGTCAATAATTGAATGAATAATTTTATCAATTATTCATAGTCGAACATTATTTTATGTAAAACCTTATGTAACATTTTGCCAATCGTATTTGCCCAGAATTATATTATACAAAAATTGTATTTAATCTGATTTTCATGTTAAATTTGCATTCCTACTTGAATTAAACTTGACATTTTCCTATCTGTGCTTTTTAACAAGTGAGGTTTATAAAAACGAGAGCAAGCGTGTGTCTCTTGTGGAAACGGTCTACTCATCGATATTGCTTGCTTAGCCCTGATTATGGCGTATCTTCCTGAAATCCATATATCGATTCCCGGGTACGACTAATGATGATCCGGTATCGGCTTTGCTTTAATGGCTATCGGCATTGGGTATCCGGTGAAACCGGATATCGGATTACCGCACACCATCTTCGCTAACTGGCCCTCCAAATATCGAATCCAACATTTTTCGACACACCATCGATACACTTCTTACAACTTTATACCGGATTTCACTCCTCGAAATTCCAGCTAGCTGAGATAGCATCTGCAGCTCTATTGACATAGACATAACAGAGCAAGAGTCTATGAATTTTGAAGGAAGTCCTAATCCTAACATCAGTTGTTATAGTAAAATATATCGATAGTCCCAAGAATTATTTATTTAAATCAGTTTGTCTCGCAATTAGTTCATATAATCANTATTTGTGCATCTTAATTCGTTTCTCATTTGTTTGATGGTTCGAGACAGAAGAGTTTTTAGAGGAGTAGTAAAGATACAAAGGGAGTCTTTGTGATGCGTGGAAGGGAAGGCAGAGGGGAGGGGGGAGGCATTTCCATTCTTTCGTCTCAGGTCAGGGGTTGAAAGGGAATCTTAAAGCTCTCAGACACGTATGACCTAAAAGGGAAAGTTCGTCCAATGCCAACAGATGCCCTCGAACTCCCAGTTAAAGTAGGCATTTCACGTATTATAAATATAATCACTCATTAAATATTCCAAGTTTGAATTAATAATTAATTTGAGGAATTAAGTGTCATTCGAATTTGTCTTTCCAATTACGAATTTAGAATTACAATGAATGAATTTATAATGCAGAGTTGTAATAGCCATTTGAAATTTAGATTCGTAATGTCGATCATTTATAATATGAATTATAATAGTCGTACATTTATTGTACAATAATATAAACGATTAGGTTCAGTATTAATTATACTGTGACTATGTATCATTTGCCATCTCTACAATATGTATTTACAAGGACTTATCAATTTTATAACAAAGTATAAGTACAGATAATAGAAGATCATTTGAAAATTGTCCAGCAAATTCCACGAATCTATATAATTCAACGCGCCACATTAAATTACTATTTGAAACAGCGATAATGACGTTAATTACAGAGTGGTTCTCGCTTTTCCATTAATCTAAACTCGCGAGCCGGACGGGTCTCATTTTATTAATAACACTCCTAATGGAACCGAAGCTGAAATTGATTCCGCGAACGAGCCAAAATTGAAATTGTACAAAATCGTTTTACGACCGAGAGAAAAAGTCGAACCACAGTCGCGCTAATTCTGAGTAATTAAAAACGGTTGTAAACCCGGCGAATTACAGTTTCGCTAGAAGTGTTTTTGAAACACTGCCTTTAAATACGAAAACTGTTTGCTTTAACAAGAATATAAATAGTACATCAGTCAGAAAATTGTTTGATGCTTCTGTAAATATTTGTCTTATTCCCCGTTTGAAAGATTCTTCATTATCACTCAGATTCGTCTATATTTTTTATGAAACACTTGGCCAGTTGCATGAATAGACTAATTCTATTGAACACGTGTGATCAAAGAAACGCGACAAGAAATTAAATTTAGTAACAGCAAGTCACTGACCTTTCCTTAGTATTGCGTCCCTCCTCATCGTCTTCCTCCTCGATGTCGTGTAGTCTGGGGCTCAGCCGGTGTTGGGTGCTACCCTCCTTAGCGAAGTCCTCTTCCTCGGCCCTCTCGGCCGCCTTCTCGTCCTCAAGGTCTTCCAGTTCCTCGTCCAGGTTACTCAACGGCGCCAACTCAGTCTTAGCCACTGATACCTTCCTATCTTCCTGTTTCTCCGATTGATCCCTCTTCCCTTCCTCCTGCTCCTTCTTCAGCTGCTGCTGCTGCTGCTGCTGTTGACTCTGCAGTTTGGAAGGTTGCGGTAGACGCTGTTGGCCGGACTGGTGCTTCTGCTGTTGCTGTTGCTGGCACTTGTGGCCGGTGGAGCCCTTCTTGGCCTCGGGGGTGGCCCCCGAGACAGCTTCACCACCCCCACCCCCGCCGCCACTGGCGCACGGCAGGCAGCAAGACCACGCGCCCCCCACCTTTCGGCACCCTTGCGCCACGCAGCGTCAAAACATCCAGGGCCGACTTCACAAAATTCCAAACTACCCTCTCAACGATTTATCGGCAATTCTGACCCGTTCCCAACGGGCTACATCGCTCCGTCCCCTTTGAAACTTGGAAATAGAACTCACAGGCCCGATG
>NW_017131185.1:0-2771 GCF_001652005.2 Ceratina calcarata | reverse complement strand
AAGTATAAGTACAGATAATAGAAGATCATTTGAAAATTGTCCAGCAAATTCCACGAATCTATATAATTCAACGCGCCACATTAAATTACTATTTGAAACAGCGATAATGACGTTAATTACAGAGTGGTTCTCGCTTTTCCATTAATCTAAACTCGCGAGCCGGACGGGTCTCATTTTATTAATAACACTCCTAATGGAACCGAAGCTGAAATTGATTCCGCGAACGAGCCAAAATTGAAATTGTACAAAATCGTTTTACGACCGAGAGAAAAAGTCGAACCACAGTCGCGCTAATTCTGAGTAATTAAAAACGGTTGTAAACCCGGCGAATTACAGTTTCGCTAGAAGTGTTTTTGAAACACTGCCTTTAAATACGAAAACTGTTTGCTTTAACAAGAATATAAATAGTACATCAGTCAGAAAATTGTTTGATGCTTCTGTAAATATTTGTCTTATTCCCCGTTTGAAAGATTCTTCATTATCACTCAGATTCGTCTATATTTTTTATGAAACACTTGGCCAGTTGCATGAATAGACTAATTCTATTGAACACGTGTGATCAAAGAAACGCGACAAGAAATTAAATTTAGTAACAGCAAGTCACTGACCTTTCCTTAGTATTGCGTCCCTCCTCATCGTCTTCCTCCTCGATGTCGTGTAGTCTGGGGCTCAGCCGGTGTTGGGTGCTACCCTCCTTAGCGAAGTCCTCTTCCTCGGCCCTCTCGGCCGCCTTCTCGTCCTCAAGGTCTTCCAGTTCCTCGTCCAGGTTACTCAACGGCGCCAACTCAGTCTTAGCCACTGATACCTTCCTATCTTCCTGTTTCTCCGATTGATCCCTCTTCCCTTCCTCCTGCTCCTTCTTCAGCTGCTGCTGCTGCTGCTGCTGTTGACTCTGCAGTTTGGAAGGTTGCGGTAGACGCTGTTGGCCGGACTGGTGCTTCTGCTGTTGCTGTTGCTGGCACTTGTGGCCGGTGGAGCCCTTCTTGGCCTCGGGGGTGGCCCCCGAGACAGCTTCACCACCCCCACCCCCGCCGCCACTGGCGCACGGCAGGCAGCAAGACCACGCGCCCCCCACCTTTCGGCACCCTTGCGCCACGCAGCGTCAAAACATCCAGGGCCGACTTCACAAAATTCCAAACTACCCTCTCAACGATTTATCGGCAATTCTGACCCGTTCCCAACGGGCTACATCGCTCCGTCCCCTTTGAAACTTGGAAATAGAACTCACAGGCCCGATGCTTCCTTATCTGAGCTTGCAAGTTTCTTAAAATCAGCAGCTATCTCAGTTCTCCTCTCGTTAATTTTGATTCGGTAACTTGCAGTTTCAGGATTTTAGTATATTTGCTGTAATATCGATTCTTTTCTGGGGACGTCAGTCCTTGCAGATTTTAGATAAACTTAACTGCAAACGAAGTTTAGACATCAGTGAATTTATCAAGTCGAGTAAAGCGTCCTCTTCAAAAGATAGTTTAGGCTCCTTTAGGATTTGAAGAATTTCAGTTTTATAGATGATTGAATCCTGTCTGAAAAATTGCCCCTTTCCTCTGCTTCGACGATCCTCAAAATTCTTGTTATCAAACGATTATAGAAACTGTGAGTGAGATTATGTGAGTGAAGATTCGATCCGTAGGCCTTTACTCGCGTAAAAAATTTCAATGATCCGCGACAGTGGGTGGGTGGAGGCGCCAATATAATAAATTACTGGATAGTTTCTCAGGATTTCTATTATCCATTCGATTCTGGGTATGAAACTTCCTTCGCAGGAACATCAATCCTTTCAAATTGACTCGTCACTCGATCATCATTTCCAGACACAGACCAATCATTTATTTTACGCTCATTAAGCTTTTTCGTGAGAAATCTCAACACTGGCTTAACACTCAATCATTCACTGTCGTTTTCCAAATACGATTTGGAATATTATCCTTGGTAACACTCAACACTATTGAGATGCACCGTTTGACACTGACACCACTCGCACTATTTTATACTCTTCCGATGATAGTAGCATGGAATGTGATAAGAAACCAATGAGTTGATTCGTAGTTCCATCGTTCTCACCCTTCTGCTAATTATCCAATCTGCTAGTCTCTTTGAATCTCCAATTCCTTTCTGATGTGAAATTATTAATAATGCAGAATTCTTAGAAAGATTCAATTTATCTCGATTGAGAATCCTGTTTCATTCTATTTGCCAAAATCGCAAGTCCGATCACTTGTTCGTTTCGATTCAACCCTCGAACTCGATCAATTCCATGTAGATTCGTTAGATCAGAAAAATAGTGAGTCAATGAAATTCCTTGAGGGGGCTTGATAGTCCAGTTTGGCACAGGGTTGCGTAGAAAACGTGGTTTGCGTAGAAAGCGACGGTGCTGGGACGATTACCGGCGCGGGCCTGGGTATCCCCTTTCGCAAAATCACCACCGGTGACGGTTGTGTTTCCCTTTCTTGCAGCGGAACACAGATCTGATTGTCGATTGGTGAGAAGCGTCTGCTCTCTGCAAGATTTCCACTATCAGATGAAATTTCGACTAATCACAAAGACGAGTCGTTTCTAACTTCCTTCTGCTTTTCATATCTCATAAATAAAATCGAATATAAAAGATTTAATTAAAAAATGATTTGGGAACTAATTTTGTAGCTGTAAGTTGTATTAATTTCAGACAATTTACCTAAGTCTTATAATTAACCTGTCTGAGAATGGTATTTTAATTAACCTGCTGCTTGAGATTAAATCTGAAGGCCTTCGCTATTTTAGAAACATTATTAAAT
>NW_017131184.1:0-516 GCF_001652005.2 Ceratina calcarata | reverse complement strand
CAGGATTTAGGCTAATAAAATATGAAAATATATAATTATAAACAGTATTTCATTCGGCGAAGTGTTAATTGAACAAAAATGTCCTGCTGGATCTATTCGGTGGTCGATCCTAATTCAAATTCCAATTGAAATTCGCCTGAAGCACAACGGGCAATTGACGTTCGAAGGCTCGCGCGCCTGAATCCCCGGGCGACGTTAATTTAGTATTAAAAACAGCGGCGCACGTAGCGGCGATAAATTTCAATACTGTTTTGCCGCAGATTATTTTACAAAGTCGGCCAACGGCGGCGGCCATATTTAATGCACGCGTTCAACAAAGCCCGGAGTAACCGCACACGTACGCATGCAGATACTACGTGCGGCGCAAAACTGAAAAATATTTGAACGCCAGAGCTCGAAAAATGCATGAATATAAATATGCACGCGAATCATCCCCTGTAATCTTATCGATTCCCTCGTGCAATCCCTGTTTCGCATATTATTATTATTATTCCTATTTTTATTATTATTATTATT
>NW_017131183.1:0-517 GCF_001652005.2 Ceratina calcarata | reverse complement strand
TGTTTTACCATGCAATTAATAGGCAAGCGATTTTCTGTAATTGGAATTTTATTTTCCTGACCAAATGTAGTGCAGCCACTTTCGATCGGCAGTCGGCCAACTTTTTGAAAGGAAACGATGCGGGCGGGGCAGAAGGGCTGTCCCATACGAAGGGCTGTGGATTTCATCTGATCGGGAGGCTACACAAAAGAGGACGATANTCAAGGTACATTATACATATGTTTTACATACTTTCCAGCCACTGACGCCACATATACGAGCAAATGGTTCGCATACCAACACTTTGACTTCTTGCAAGATCGATAATCCGAGAGGATCTTTCAATTCGGAGGTGAGTGTACTGTTCTTTCTTCGGAGGACAAGTTCCCCAATTGTGTTGTAAAATAATGCGCGAAATTACCGCGTATTTCTCGGGCACCTGGTGGTGGTCTTTGCGCATTATTACAAGTACGCGGTAATGGGAGAAGCGACGACAATTGGTCTTGTATTCTCCTCCAGTGTCCTTCGATTACACTGC
>NW_017131182.1:0-516 GCF_001652005.2 Ceratina calcarata | reverse complement strand
CGAATGGAGACTTTTGTTGGGGATCGTACCCTGTAAATCGGTACCCTTTGCCATTTCGGTGATAAAAGTTATTTATTGTCACGACATCGTGAACATCATACTCTGGTCAATTCTCCTGAGTAACGGCATACCGGTATCGGCTCGAGACCCCGTTCTCAGTTGTAGATCTTCTCTGAAAAATTGCCCGGCATCAACTGTGGTACGATGTATTCGTTGCATAGCTCACTGCGGGTTGCATACTGCAGCAAACCAGCTGAACTGCCAAGGAAAGAGTTTGGAATGCTTACAACATTCCGAGCTTACCAAAGCACAGTTCAAAGATACGACACGAGTAAAAGACTCTTTCTTAGTTTCTACAAGGGTCGGTCATTATCTGGTTGCCAGGTGTTTTTCCGTAGTTTGCGACCATCGGAAAATACTCGGTTTCAATATAAAATATACATTTTTTCCATGTCATAACGATCCTGATCGTCACGGCATTAACCCTTTTGCTACTAACGGCAATAATATGCAATG
>NW_017131181.1:0-516 GCF_001652005.2 Ceratina calcarata | reverse complement strand
GCTGTTAAGCCTGTTATAAAAAAATACGCCACTGGTATTTTCCACCGCTGGTTAACTCCAGTGAGTAAATATACTAATGCCTCCTTTGCCAGTGGTAAATTTTCGTTGTTTTCGGCGTGGATACCAGTATCTATATATCCTACAAATTTGGCTTTTGACTTGTCCCAGACAACTTGACTACGAATAGCCATCTCGTCCATAGTCAAACACGCGTATATCTTTTTGTCCCCAGCTTCCTCGGATTTTCTTTTTAAAATTTCGACTGCTTCTTTTGTGAAGCCTGGTGACCCATCAGTCGAGCTATACCAAGCTCTAATTGTCGATGGACTTGGCAATTTATTATGAAATACTTGCCGTATATAATTATATGCTTTTGGACTGTAAAAATTTACAGTCAACGCAAATGCGCGTAAACCTGGCGGATATTGCCCGTTAACTTTGCCGGCCTGTATTTCTTTTATTACAGATTCTTCTGTTATTGCCTACGCATGTAATTTCAAAATGAGTGTATATGCA
>NW_017131180.1:0-517 GCF_001652005.2 Ceratina calcarata | reverse complement strand
TGGCTTAATTTCGTTGTTACTAGCTGTACGTCGATTCGTCCCATCGAACGAGAGATTGGATGTATAAGAGATCGTGTTTATTCTTAGCGATTCGCTCTGTGATAATTAAGCAGGATTCTTGCCTGAGACGACAACGTTGAAAGCTGCATTGGATCGATAGCTGTTCCAAAAACGTGACCACTGAGTAGAAATCGCAGTCCGATGAGTATCTCGAGTGATTAACAGTTTTAAGTTGTCAGGGAGAGTAATCGCAGCTCGTGCGATCGTTGGCGGCGAGACTCGAATAAAGATCTCGACGGATCTTAATCTCGCTTGTCGTCTCTGTTTGCGGGAATTACGTTTAATCGATACGACAATGACGACTTTCGACTAACTCCGTGGAAAATAGAATTTATATCTCTTTTACTCCTCGAAGACGACGTCGTTGGAACATACGTCGCCAGTCAGAGTCCGACAATTTTAATTAACACTAGATTGCCCAAGGAAGTAATTTTGACTAGTTTTGGGCAAATGTACA
>NW_017131179.1:0-517 GCF_001652005.2 Ceratina calcarata | reverse complement strand
AATATTTGTGTTTTCCCAGAACCTTTGATTCCTTAAAACTCCGAAATTCCCCTACAAAAGAAATTTTAAGTAGTAGCGTCCCTGGACGCTATTGTTCAGAAAACGTTTAATTAACATTGTTCCCTTATGCGACACTTAAGTCCGATCAAAATCTAATAAAGTCTATTGGAAAACTACGATTTTTATCTTCGTTTTCAAACAAAGAAAGTTCATTTACAAGCATCAGGAGCCGAGATGGGTTTTTTTTTAAATAAAGCGTTGCTTCGTAAATAAATGAGATATCGTCACTTTTCAAAATAGGAATTGCAGTTAAAGATTTACACTTCATGCACACTTTTAGTCGATACTGTGAAATGAAGTTTCAACAGTAATTGCAATGACGAAAAAAGTGTAATCCGACAGAGGCCGGCGCGGCGCCACGACATTCTATCAATCGGAGTTGTTAAAAGAGGTATATAGTACATATAAATATCGACTATTCAGTGATCATCCTTGAAATCCTCTATTTTAACACTAT
>NW_017131178.1:0-517 GCF_001652005.2 Ceratina calcarata | reverse complement strand
CATAAATGTTGAACAGTAGAAGAAATTTGTATCCAGGTGTCATTTTTTAAATCGATATCACAAATGTTTCATTTTGTAAAAAAAATCCGCAGTCTATCAATTATTTTGTTAAAAAATAATAGCAAATGGTTTACCTGGTAAAAGATTTTGTCCACCGTCGCTGCCTCCACCAAGCCAGCATTTTCGGAGCTCTTCAGTGGTTGTAGGTATTTCTAGCAAATTAAATTTCAATAGATTTTATATACAATATAAATTCTCTTCCCCGTACTTTTAGAAATATTTTGTAATAAAGGAATTGATCGGACCGAGGAGCATAAAGGACATAATGGATTGAATCTAAGAAGTTCTGCGAATGTTTAACTTGTGAAGAGTAAATGGCTGTATTCAAGATATTTTTAGTTACTTCTATTATAATGGCTCTCGGATTAGGCTGGATGAAAAGATTTAATGGGCTTTAATGTAACGTACAACCAGTTGGAAATGCGTACAGCATCCACAGTTTGTCAATGGAAAAGTG
>NW_017131177.1:0-517 GCF_001652005.2 Ceratina calcarata | reverse complement strand
TAAAAAGACTCTCGACTCTAAATCTCTGGTCTTCCATTCGTAGTCGAAGAAAAATACTTCGAGCTCTATAAAATTTCTCCACTGTCACTTGCTCTATTCGATCGACTGTTTTTTTTCTCTCCCACCCCCGCCGTGAAATTAAACGCAGTCACGCGTGCGGAAACCACTGTCCCTCCGGAAAGGGGGGGGTAACCGGTCAGGCGTGAACCTCGGGACTCGCGAAATGTGAGGCATTTCGGACTCCGAAGGCGCGAAGAATAAAGCGTGCTTGCTGGACTAGACTCGTTCCGAAGAGGGTTGCACCCTCCCGGAATTTATCCCTTGGTATTTCCGGTCGCGACTGGAATTCGCCATATCTACTGTATTAGGATTTTATCTACACTGGAATCATCTAGATTTCATCTTACATATGTAACATTTTACATAATGACATGTACGTAAATTGTCAGCCAGTAGAGCTGCTTAATTGGGGGGAGGAGGAGGAGGAGGCGAGTGCAGCTAGTAATATATATTATTT
>NW_017131176.1:0-517 GCF_001652005.2 Ceratina calcarata | reverse complement strand
CTCCCCCCAGGGGCTGTGGAGGGCTTGGTCCCTCTGCAGTACGGGCCTAGCGAACTCGGGGTGCCCGAGCCACGCTCATACCGTAGGCCGGTGGTCATGTCTCACCGGAGCGGGGGTCTTGCCTTAATCGGCCGGACCGCGAGGAGGTAAACCTCTATAAAAAATGCCCTAACCTCAAGCTGGGGTGAGCGGTGAAGGAGTACGGCCCAGTCTAGCACTGGGGCGTGGCCGGTGGATGCACCGGTCCCTAGCGGCCTTACCCGGGATACTTGGCGAACTCCCGGGGACATTTTAGCCTTGTCTAGTCATGGCGGCTCTGGCTAAATCGACATCCTTTCCATCTGACTTGTGGGATTCAATATGGATACTCGAAAACTCAAAAAACCCCTAATTATGGAAGTGACGGATAGCGAAGAGAAAAGTGAAGAGGGAGCTGTGGAACATCGAAGCAGAGACAGCTCGTTATCATCGAGGGCGGAGGATTCTCCTCTGCAAAAATGCTATGTGCGTTTGAAGA
>NW_017131175.1:0-517 GCF_001652005.2 Ceratina calcarata | reverse complement strand
ATTCCAATTTTTACTGAATTAATTCTCTCAATCCAAAAATCCAGATTTTCCAAAAATTTTCCAAAAATTTCTTCACTGAATGAATTTTATTAATCCTGAAACTGTACGAAAATCCAGATTTTCCAGAAATGTTAACCTAGCCTAACGAATTTCGAAATTTTGTCAAGATTTTGATTTCTTGTAAATATTCCATTACTCTTCTTTTCTTCCTATTGATTTCACCTGCCCACATTTACTTCCCAAATTATGCGAAGTACATTTACAGATAAAACAATTGAAAATTGATAGTGCCAATTAGTTTTAGAGATTTTAATAAAGAACAAATTTTTGGAAAGGCAATGAACATTCTGTAAGACCCTCGATGAAGACTTCGCATTCCCTTGCCTTCCAGTTCGTAGAATTCGAGGGTAGAAAATCGTGCACGTTTATTAGTCACAGGAGAGTGTGAATTGCGATTACAAAATCTGCAGAGATATATCTATACCAATGTTCCCGAGAGATAAAGATTAATATGAAT
>NW_017131174.1:0-517 GCF_001652005.2 Ceratina calcarata | reverse complement strand
TTATTGATATAGTAAAACTTGAATTGTCTGCAACTGCGTTAAAAATCTATTCAGTCTTTTTAGAATGTCAATGAAAATTTTTAACCCTTTACCCCAAGTACGTAATCTCAAAACAATAATTGTTACGTCGCTTCAATCAAATTTGAAGCATCGTTTTCACGAATGTAATCTTGATTATTCGAAATGAAAATCCACTCGAGGACGGGGCCTCTCTCTCTCTTTCGCCACGCGCTGAGTGGAAGCGAAAAGCAAATGAAACGTCGTCGGTTCACTTGAGAGCATTCGCGGACGCGAAGGGACGATGGAGTTAATGCGGCGTTGTTTCGCGGAGTGATTCAATTAAGGGAACGTTAATTAATTAATACGAGGAGACGAGATGGGATGAGACCAGACGGGAACGGGTTTAGGAGTTTACCCAAGCTTCTACGTTGGAGACAAAAACTGGAAATGTTCCGTTGTTTCGTGGGCAACGTCTTGCCTCTGTGTTTTGTTACATTATTTCATATACTGTTTTATA
>NW_017131173.1:0-517 GCF_001652005.2 Ceratina calcarata | reverse complement strand
GATCCTGAAAATTTAAATACATACCGTTCTAGGTATCATGCCTTCTGTCTCAATATCAGGTAAACCTTCCATAGTGTAAGTTTTGCCAGAACCAGTTTGACCGTACGAGAAAACGCAAACGTTATATTCTTCCAACGCAGATTGTACCAACAACGCTAATTCTTCAAAGATACCTTCTTGTTTCACGGTTGGTGGAAACACTTTATCGAAAGAAAATTCTTGTCGATTTGCTCTGCACTTCCCGCTAGCCACACTCGAGCTATCGAACTTGCCGACTTCAATAGTGCATTCATCTATGAAGTTCAACGTACACATCCTGTAGGAAACAAAAAAATATTCTCAAGAATCCGTTAGATATCAATATAATGTAAAATACATACGGTTTCCCAAGCTCTTCGTTCGTTCTGGGACGAACCCTACAGAACACTCTGATGTTTCCTTTCATCTCTTGAATTGCTTTACGCAGTACTCGGCGATCTTTATCCATGGTGTGTACTAAAGTCTGTAAATCTGTTTT
>NW_017131172.1:0-517 GCF_001652005.2 Ceratina calcarata | reverse complement strand
CGCTGAAACCGGTTTCGTGGGTGAGGGGAAGGTGGAGAGGGAGGGAAAAAATAAAACGGCTAGGTAGGCATCCGCGAAATATTTCCAATCCCAAAGTTTCACACGAAAGTTGGCCGAATGCCGTGGCTCGCCGTCATCCTCCGCGGCTACTTACTAGGTATGAATCTTCCTCCACCGACCAGAGGAATAACAAAGTTTTTGCGCTGGAAAGTTCGCAGCAGTTTTATCATTTTTCTTCGGGTTCCTCCCTTTGTTTCTCGGCTGCCAATGCGACCATTTACTTTAGTTTCCATCTACCTCCCTTCATCCGTGCTTTACACGTTCAACCAGCAAAGACAAATCCAGCTGATAGCATCAAATTCTTTTAGATAACAAAAAAAACGATGTAGTCTCAAATTGTAAATCTGTACTTTGAAATCTAAAAGAAAAGAAACTGTCTTTTATGTTATTTATGAAAAAATTTGAATCACGATAAACTGTTTAAAAAATAATTGGAGTACCAGATTGACTGAAGAGT
>NW_017131171.1:0-517 GCF_001652005.2 Ceratina calcarata | reverse complement strand
TTTGCTGCCCAGAAACCAAAAACCTATAATTTGTTTTATGGACAACTGTATCCACGTGGCCATGCATACTAATGCTATCTTTGCAATGTTCGGCTCACGTACATGTCCGTCATCTTCGAAACCAATCATCTCATCGATATGTGGGTCGTAGTGCGTTTCAGGAATTAAATTGATTTCGTCGAAGAGTGAAGATATTACTTTATGTTCCATAGGTGCCATACGAAATTTATTTTTTAATTCATTAATTACTGTTACATTCAAGCCAACTGAGTTTGTAAATTGTTTCTGATATTCGCGGAGAGTTCTTTCGGACGGCAAATGCATAATTTCTCGTAAGAACTGATAAACTTTTGGAGACTGATAAAAAAACTGATAATTCAATGTCTTTATATTGTTTTGTATAACGTCTTCCACATTCCTTGCGGGCAAAAGAATTTAATTGTGCCGAGAATAAAACGTGTGCCTCTTTGCTCATTAATGGGGCACTCTCTTGTATTAAATGTGCTATTTTTGATTT
>NW_017131170.1:0-517 GCF_001652005.2 Ceratina calcarata | reverse complement strand
GAAGCGGCGACTCATTCAACACGGGATCGAAGTGCGACGAAATTCTTATCTAATTTGCATTTGCAACATTTCAGGAATACCGAACGTCGAGTACGTTGAAATAGGATCTCGATGAAGAACACATACAAGGACGAGCACGGACGGCGCCGACTTAACCGACGACGACTGGGACAGATCATTCCCCGGCAATTCCGGAGTACAGGCCCCGACGTCCTACGTCCTCAGTGCAAGGAAATCTGAATAAAAGGCGTTAACAGTGCAAAAATCCAGTGTCCTGTTATTTCGCGTCTCGTCCCTCGAACCCGGACACGTTAGGGGCCACCTATCCCTTAACAACGATGATCGTGATTCTACTGTACCGTCATAAAATAGAATTGTTCTTGAAAATGAAGAACTGATCATGGCAAATACTAATTGTAACTAAATACCTGAAGTCGCGGCCTCCCGGCGGACACTCCCTGCTCCCACAACTTTTATACTTGAACCGATCGCCGACGCAATACTTCCCGTAGTTCTG
>NW_017131169.1:0-517 GCF_001652005.2 Ceratina calcarata | reverse complement strand
TGAGGCGCAAATGGTCTATCAGTTCCCACTTCTGCCGTTGGTGTTGCACCCCTGCACAACAGCAGCCGCAGTGCCCTACGTTATTGGACAGAAGAGCTTGAGATCAGAAACGGTGCTACTACATTTTTTAATTTTCTTGCCTCTCATTACGGGATCGGGATGAACCCGCTCCGCGCTATTCTGCCGGAGTCGGCGATCATTAGGCTGGTGCGCGATCTCGAGTTGGAAGGCACACTGGTTTAGTGTAAACAATACACTGACGATACCACCACCCTTATGAAATCAATGTCACCGATTTGGATGCACTCAATCGTCGCTAGGATAAGGGCGAGACGCAGCGTGGCCGCTTTATTCTTGCCAATGCCATTCTGCTAGCGTTTCCCGGTGGGTCGGCAATCTATGTGCAAAGTATCCTCAAGTCACGTAATGACTATGGAGGGGGGGTCAAGGCCGCCGACCATAACGCGCGGTTCATCGGGAGGAGGTACCCATTAAAAAAACCATTGAAGCGATGCTG
>NW_017131168.1:0-517 GCF_001652005.2 Ceratina calcarata | reverse complement strand
TTTCTTATTGCTGTTATTCTCATATTTTGTACCATTTTTTATTATAATTATCCTATCATATTTTTTATTTTTGTAACTTTAATTTATAGAAACAAAGAATTAGATGAGAAGCAAAGAAAAACTTGAATTATTTTCATTATAGTTTTTTCCCTATAAAATTGCTATTGTTAAGAAAGTAGTTTAATTTGCCAATACGCGCATGCGTGATATTATGTCATTCGTCATCTCATGTGTACCGGACTTTAGTCCTTCTCTAATAGAATACGTTATGTAGAGCACATGTTAATAAAGGGTATTGAATAAAGCTAATTATTAAAAGTATAAAAGTGGAGTTTGTCTCTCCTATGCATTGGATTGTTTGTCAACCTTTGCCTTATCAGATATTATTCTTTCATTCCTTATTGCTACATTTTTATTATACAATTTTTTATTATAATTCTCCTATCACATTTTCTATGATTTCTGTCAATATTAAATAGTGAAACGAAGAATTAGGCGAGAAGCGAAGAAAAATTTG
>NW_017131167.1:0-517 GCF_001652005.2 Ceratina calcarata | reverse complement strand
GCACTCCCGATAGTAGCTCGAATTGATCGTCCTTTCAAACGACCATCGAAAACGACCTCCGCAGTCAACCGATAAAGAAATGCTTTCAGATAGCGAATATTTACTTATTTCATTTATTTAATTGCACGGGCAAATAGCCGTTTTTATAATGAATATAAATATAATACAATCCTCTAACTACAAACTATAATTAATAACTAAAATAAGAAGAAATTAACTGAAAGACAAAATGATAGCAAAAGCTCAATCGAGAGATGCGTGTATTCTTAGGAAGAATTCTTTATAACTTTTAGATCAGGCATGTCAAGCATGCGGCCTGCCAAGATTGATAACCAATACGTTTATTTAACTTTTGACAACACTGGACCTATACGAACACTGACCAACTATTTTTCCACTTTAAAAAATAATGAAACTGTGGGAAGATCAAGGTTAACAGACAAGCAATTTTAAAAATAACTACAGCTCAACAAATTCAACCAAATTTTGAAGATTTGGTTCATGAAAAACTTTCCCA
>NW_017131166.1:0-517 GCF_001652005.2 Ceratina calcarata | reverse complement strand
GAAAAACCGACCAAACCGACATCCCTGAGTACAACAAAAATCCTACCGATATAAGTACAAGATCCTCTAACATAAAACAATGATAAACGAAAAACAGGAAAGAACAATAAATACAACAGTTTTCAAAAACATGACCACACGAACATAAACGAAAAAGAAAATCAATAACGATAATACCCGAGGTAAAAAGACAAAGACCGCATAAAACAAACAGAGAAATCTCTCCCCCACGAAAGAGTTTTCGAAAATTAACAACAATTACAAAAACCAACCGAAACGTTTTAAAAAATTAAAACAACGAATCAGAACAAAATCCACAGGATAATCTGAAAACTAATAAGTATAAAATCAACATGAGAACAAAAAGGAATTCGAAAAGACAAAATAATAAAGAAAGACGAGGTGTAAAAACGGTCTCGGATCGACAGGGGCACGCCAGCCAGAAAGAAAACTAGGAAATCGCAGAAACATCAATAACGACACCTAGGCAAAAAAGAGAGAATTAAAAAGAATAGAA
>NW_017131165.1:0-517 GCF_001652005.2 Ceratina calcarata | reverse complement strand
AGAATGTCGGATAGAGACATGGATAAATACATTATTTTACCTTAAATCCATCTCGATGTTGGTCTCATGACATTCAAATACTTCTGGCTTGGCTGAATTGAATCAAGACTACTAAGTAAGATACCATAACACTCACATACTGCAAAAAGTATGCTAATTAGCTTTTAACAAATTTCATAAAAGAATATAAAGCTAAAAGAGATAAAATTATGCTAACACGACGAATGAACTTATAATTCAACCACAAGGAATTTTCTCTGCTTCTTTGCTGCTGAGTATACGATATTTGCAAACAGAACTGGAGCATCTGCGAATAGATCGATTTAAGAGTTTCATTACATTCGTAATTGTCAGTTGTAACTATTATCGAATTAATACAAAGTATTCACCTCGTCTCTTCTTGTTAAATCGGTGGCTGTTTGATACGATGAAGCAGTATGAATAATTCCAGTCGCTTCCTTAGCCTGAAACACATGTAAGTTAAGCTCCGAATTAGCTGACGATAGCGTATAATTGA
>NW_017131164.1:24815-26250 GCF_001652005.2 Ceratina calcarata | reverse complement strand
GTAACTTATTGATACCTAAACAAAACACCAACAGAATGCAAAAGATACTAAAGTGTTGCCGCTAGCCACTGTGCGATACTATGCACACACCACTGTGGTATCACTGCTAGCCGTTGACCGTTAGTTCGCGCAAGACACCACTGTGGTGTCGCCGGCAGTGGGCCGCTATTTCGCGCACGACACCACTGTGGTGTCGCCGGCCGTTGACCGCTATTTCGTGCACGACACCACTGTGGTGTCGCCGGACAGCATAGTGTTAAGACCCAACGCATTGAATATTAGATTGATTTTTTCCGCATTGGCAGCCACTTGGGTGGCCAAGCTCTGCACCTGCCCAGCTATCAGCGCCGCCATGTCTCTCTTGAAACTGCTGATCCAGTCCGGCTGTCCTGTCGAGTCTTGTGGTACATGGTTACTGTTAGGACCGACTGAAGCCCCATAGGTGTCTTGTCCCGGCTGTTGCGAGCATGCCATCCTCGTTTTCATATCACCTGGACGTCTAACACCCTCCTTCGATACAGCCTGCGCGAAAGAAAAGTTCTCACGCACCAAGCCAGATATTGCATTAACCTTTCCTAGTACACGAGCTCGCTTCTTGACCTCTGCTTCAGCTCTGTGCGACATGGCGAACTTGAGATAGGTACAGCCCATATAGTTAGCCGGGTGTCCGCTCTGCCCACAATTCGCGCATAAGAGGTCCTCCTTTCCCGAGTCAGGCTTAATTCTGCACTCCCCGATACCATGATTAAGTGCACACTTTACACACCTGGCTTGAAGAAAACAGTTTTTGCTGGCATGTCCTACCCGCTGACACTTATGACATTGATATAAATTCTTCCTTCTTAATGGCTCCCAGGTAACCTTCTGGAAAGCCACTGATTTTATTTTTAATAACTCCTTATGATTACTATTGACATCGATTTGAACGATGTGATGACAAGCATAAGGCTGCTTCCTATATATAAACTTGGATACATTTATTATTCTTAAGTCCTCAGGACAGATCTCTTGCAGCTCCCGCTTTATATCCTCTTCCGTGAAATCACCACGTACCCCCTTTAAAACAAACGACTTTGGTTTGTCTGCCTTAGGCGTGAAGGTGTAGAATTGGACCTCCGCATTTCTCAGCAGCTCCGCTAAATTGCTGAAGATCTCCATGTCGTTACAAAAAATCGTATGATTAATCTCGCTGACTTCCTTAATTACACAGTCCTTCTTGTTAACATTTAAGCTTCTTATAATACTAATTAGAGTCTTTAGGTTCGAGTTTAGTACGAAAATCGGTGGTGGCCTAACCTTTTTAACTCTCGAGTCCGCAGGGCTATTATTTCTTTGGTCATTGCGAGACTCCTCACCATCGTCTTCCATGCTGCAATCGTTATCTAATAGATTGAACCGATTTCCACTAGGTGTCACTCTATCAGCAGATGTGGAG
>NW_017131164.1:23954-24549 GCF_001652005.2 Ceratina calcarata | reverse complement strand
GGGGAAGCGTGTCCCATGGGCGCAGCCATGTTAGGTCTTGCGGTGCTTTGACCACGTGCCGATTTAGCCCCATGCAATAAGGAACAATTCGAATCTTTAAGCAATTGTTTATACAATCTATCTATATCAATATATAATCTATCTATATCTATCAATATCTTATAGAGTTTAGTTTTTGCGATTTCGGCTCCCGTCTTTCAGCTAGGTCGCGCGAAAGCGTATCCTCTAGATCATCATCGTCAAGGAAAGCGCTCCCACGCTTAGCAAATCTATTTCTTTCATTTTCCATTGAAAGTGAACCCAACACGGGTTACACTCTCCACCCACAGAAAAAGCCTTCTACCACAGCACCAAGAACAATACACTGATAAGCAACAGAACAAACTGCGCAACAAATTACACCACTCAGCAGGAGCCACGCTCGCCTGCGTCCACTCCGGTCCGCTACCACAGCGCGTGTGTGCACTACGCTGCCGCTGGAAACTCGTGTTCCGTCTCCGTACTTGAACATGGGACATATATAGTTTTTGATTTTTTTTCACATTGACGCACCAATCCTAAAAATCTGAAAAAATTCATTAACAATCTTTGCAAC
>NW_017131164.1:21832-22823 GCF_001652005.2 Ceratina calcarata | reverse complement strand
GATTACTCCCGCCCTGGTTGAGATATAGGGCTAAAAATTGGAGTGAATGTTTCTTTTTTGATATGCTATCGAATGGCGCAAACGGCGCTTCATTCGGCTCAAGGGCACATTTGACCCCCTTCTCCAACTAGGCCCTTCGGAATCGTATCCATATGACGATCTTAATTTGGATTTTGATAAGAATAAGTACGCAGTGCTTTATAACATGTATAAAAACTTTCAAAAATCATATTACGGATATCGATACAGCGAACCACTATTCGATGAACTGCAGTTCTTATCACGTTGCTGGTTTGTCGTCATCGACTGTTCTCGTCAAACGAAGTGACTTGCGCGTTGCGTGATATTATATCTAATGCATAAGTATGAATTAATTGTTTTTTTTTCTCTTTGTTATATGTAACATCACTAAAGAATATTTAAATAAAAGACAAAATCAACGTTAATATTGTATTACGAGGAGTTTTTGCATTTTCTTTCTTGCCTCTCATTCAATGTTAATGTTATAATTTGTCGAAGGACGAAGTACGTGGTCTCTTATTCGAATTCGCATACGTTCGCGAAAAAAGATACATGCATCTTGTAACTGCATAAGATAGGCTCAGCATTTTATCATTTGCCTCAGGACGATGGTCCTCAGGTCATTCTGTCGAAAGCAGTGAACTATACACATTTGATTTCAACCATGAATCCGGTAAGTGATTATTGATCTAATATCCTATCATTACGGGATAATTCTAATCTAATTTGTTATTATGTTTGAATAATGTGCAGGAACGACAAGAAGTACAAGAACTCAGACGTCAACAGAGAGCAAGAAATGATGAGATACGGGATTGGGAGGGGTCTTACGATCTGGAGTATTTATTTGGTAAGTACTTATTTATCCAATGCTATCTTTCTTCGTGACGGCTATTATAATTAGTCTTGAAATCGTTTCAGGATACGTAGTGCACAGACAAATCGAAGATCATGAAATAGCAGCATTCGT
>NW_017131164.1:19770-21594 GCF_001652005.2 Ceratina calcarata | reverse complement strand
TCGCGTGGAAAAGATATAGCTCTCGGTATCGCAGGCTGGTATCATAAACTGGGTGTTAACGCTACAGATTTTAATTTCTGCATACCATTCAGTATGTTATTCGGTTTCGGCGAAGACTATAACCAGATTACTGTTAACGTACGACAAGAATTGATCTTGATTCGATCTCGAAACGATTTGAACGCATTAGTCGGAGATAGCACTTTAAAACCTAAAATTGAATTATACAAAGTTCAGTGGCGAATGCCGCATGTCAGTTTGGAAGAAGCAAACAAATTGTCACTATTACGCATTCTCGAAAGAGGCCAATTGGTACCTATGAGTTTTCGCTCTTGGGACTTGTACGAATATCCCCAATTACAAACAACTACGAAGCATACATGGGCTATAAAGACGGTAACACAATTAGAGAAACCTCGCTTTATTATATTTGCTTTGCAGAATGGTCGAAAGAACAAATTGGACAAAACGGCTAATCAGTTCGATCATTGTAAATTGTCAAACGTGCGACTTTACTTAAATTCGGAATCGTATCCATACGACGATCTTAATTTGGATTTTGATAAGAATAAATACGCAGTGCTTTATAACATGTATAAAAACTTTCAAAAATCATATTACGGATATCGATACAGCGAACCACTATTGGATGAACTGCAGTTCTTATCACGTGGCCCGTTTGTTGTCATCGACTGTTCTCGTCAAAACGAAACAGTTAAGAGTGCGGCTATCGATGTGCGTATAGATTTCGAATGTAAAGATAACGTATCGGCCGATACATGTGCATATTGCTTGATTATACATGATCGTATCGTCGAGTACTGCCCTTTGACCAACGTAGTACGCAGATTAACTTAACAACGAAAGAGAGAGTGAGACATATTCAGTTCACCTGAAAACGCTGACGAGACATCATGACTCATGCGACATATGTGGATTTACAAGGTTTTAAAACAATCTCAAATGACTTTATTGTAAAAGAAGCTGCAGTTTTATTAAATGGAAATAAACTACTACATTGGGTGTTCGAACCTCCATTCGGATTACATCGATTAACATCAGATGAAAAACGCCAGGTCCAATGGCTAACGAGAAAACATCATGGAATCAACTGGAGGGATGGATACGTGCCGTACGGAAAATTGAGGAATTGCTTGACGCAAGCATTGAAACATTCGCAGACAGTTATTGTTAAAGGATTGGAAAAGAAAAAATGGTTATGGAAATTAACTGGAATCGAGGCTCTAGACGCTGATACGGATATGGAAATAGAAGACGTTCCAAGATTGTCGACGCTGCAAAACGCATCGCACAGATGCGCCTTACACAGTGGCGTATGCGCTATGGAAAATGTGTTAAAATTATGTACGTTATTTACTGAATGTAAAAAACATTTTTAATTCATAATAAAGCTATATTTCTTAAACTTGTATAATTTTGTTATCCTATTCATAAAACATTATAGTAGATAAATAAAAGACAAAATCAACGTTAATATTGTATTATGAGGAGTTTTTGCATTTTCTTTCTTGCCTCTCATTCAATGTTAATGTTATAATTTGTCGAAGGACGAAGTACGTGGTCTCTTATTCGAATTCGCATACGTTCGCGAAAAAAGATACATGTATCTTATAACTGTATAAGATGGGCTCAGCATTTTATCATTTGCCTCAGGACGATGGGGAAACCGTCATTCTGTCGAGAGCAGTTACAACGGGAACTAAATATTCTTACTCCTTATATTTTTATATAAAACTAAATACACGCAAATAAACCAGCTATGAATCCGGTAAGTGATTATTCTATATATTATTGATCTAGTAT
>NW_017131164.1:8792-17886 GCF_001652005.2 Ceratina calcarata | reverse complement strand
CACAGAACGTGGAATACCTTCTGTGCGGACTGGATTAAACTCAATCAATTAAGGATTCCCAGATGGATGCGTTTTGGAGAGGACATTGCAGCCGCGGAGTTGCATGGCTTTTGCGATGCATCCTTAGCCGCGTATTCAGCCGTCGTGTATGTACGTGTCGTACAAGAGAATACCGACGCATATACGTCGCTATTGATGGCAAAAACGCGAGTAGCTCCAATCAAAACGCAGACAGTCCCGATCTTGGAGTTAAACGGAGCACTGCTTCTCGCAGAGCTACTTCAGCATGTGCAACGTTCACTTAAGATACAAGTGAACCGTGTAGTCTGTTGGACTGATTCCACGATTGCACTGGCATGGCTGAAAAAACATCCGTCCACCTGGAAGCTGGTAATTGCTAACCGAGTCTCGAAGATTCAGACTATTTTACCGGCTGCTGAATGGAGACATGTCCCGACTAGCAGTAATCCCGCAGATTTGAATTCTCGCGGTTTGGAGTCGGAGGCCCTCCTGCAGTCGAAGTTTTGGATTTCGGGGCCTTCCTGGTTGGAAAAATCGGAAGTTGAGTGGCCTGCACCTCCGACCTCCGTGGAAACCGAGGAAGGAAAACGTGCAACTCTGGCGCATGTAGTCACCCCGGGAAAGGAGTGGGATTACCTCCTACGATTTTCTTCTTGGAGCCGATTACTACAAGTAACGGCATACTGCATCCGTTTCTATCGGATATGAAGGGGCGAGGTAGAAAGCGGAGACTCAATGCCGTTGACTGCCTCGGAGTTGCGCTATGAAACGAACCGAACCACAGAAGGAAGAACCCGCGACGAGAGGACGACCAGGACCGCGGAGTGCCCTCGGTCCTCGTGCACGCGTTGCAGCTGATGCAGGAGCGGTGAGTCCTTCTATCAAGTTCTAATATTCCTCCACTCTGCATTTAACTTCATTCGTTTATCGGATTGCGCGGATCGCGCAAGGGGGGCGGTATGTTTAAAAAGCGAATATTAATTTTCATAAATTCGATTCGCGGTTCGGTCATTAGCACGGCCTTCGGATTGAGGTTTTTTCTCCGAAGTTAGAAATCGAGCTAACCGCGAGAACAATAACATATTGGTGTTCGACGACCTCCGGAGCGAGTGTTTATCGCGACACGCGCCGGATTGCGCGGCAAAAAACGGCACGGAGGATCGTTGCCTTCCCGCGATCGAAGTCAATGCCCGACCGGTAACGGATCGTAGAATTCAAATTTGGAGATGCAGAGTGGGAAAAGGAATAAGAGCGAGTGAGAGAGCGGATCGGCGCGACTCTTCTACGCTACGCGCCGAGGTCGGTGTCCGAGCGTTAGAACGTCGATTCCGCCTGAGTCAACGACGGATTGTCACGGTGCGAACATCGCGAAAAAGTAGTTCGACTCGCGAATTATACGTAGTGAATCGCCGGTTTGGCAAGACGTTCAAGTTCCAAGCTAGGAGGAACCTCGATCCAAGGAAATAGCGGCCACGCAGAAGTTCGCGGTGAAGCGAATAAGAGCCACGATTTGTTCCAGTAACTGGGCATTTCGGAGTTGCGTTTCAACTCGGGTTCAATGGTCGATTGCAGACCGAATCCACCGTCTTAGGCCACCTCTAAGATTGATTTAGAAACGGCTGACGGCTTGGGCAGCCCCGTTGCGTTAAACGCACTGCTGCAGTTCGTCATCCTCGAGGCCGGCCTGGTGCGGTAAGTTACATCGCGCCCCATAGGGTTAGGTCTCGAAGCTCGTTGCTACGAGCTTCCACCAGTTACGCGGTGTGGAGAGACGAACGTTGAGCGTGATTCTGCTCCGTTTCACGGCAAGGGACTTGCTGGAAAAGCCGCTGCACTGATCGAGACAAGAATACAGTCCGCTGCGCAGAGTTCTGCCCAGGAGTGGCAACTCTTTCCGCACGAGCTTGAAGTGCGACGCAATATTCATTAATCCGCATTTGCAACATTTCAGAAATACTGAACGTCGAAGACGTTGAGGAGTTGAAGAAGAAGGATCCAGACGAGGACGAGACGGACGGCGCCTCATCTTCCGACGAAAACTGGGACGGACAATTCCCCGGCTATTCCGGAACTCCAGGCCCGACGTACGACGTGTCTAGGGACCTTACTAGTTCAATAAACGGCATTTAATAAGGTTAAAATCAGTGTCCGGTTCTTTTCGTGCTCGTACCTCGATTCCGGACCCGTTAGGGGCCACCTATCCCCTAACAATTATTTTATTTCTTGCCTCTCCGTTCTCCTGTTTCCCTTTTCCTCCACATTAGGTTGCACGGACATTCGCGATGATCTCTTTTACCGACGCGTCACAATATAGGAATTCTTAAAAAATACAGTATCGATATTTTCTTGGTGAGGGAGTACCACGTGCACCGCGTTAGGGCCCACGTACGTTCGCGGGTGATCTCACTCTTCCCCGCACATCTGCAATAGGAATTTGCAGTATCAGCAATCTTTTGAAATTTCAAAGTTTTTTGAAATTGATCATGAAGTGATCAAAATTCAACCTCAACCATATTCCTGGACAACGTCGACATTTCGTTCAGTACTCCTATAGAAACGGCACACGTGTGCATAGGAAGTTCTAATGAGCGTGCGAATTTCTCCGGAATAAAATGCGCGGTCGCACGCGTGTCGAGTAAGGCCCGCGCTTCAATGAAATTACCCTTTGCATTTCGAACGCGGACAACAGCACTCATCACTAATGATGATTTGGGCGTGCTTATCACCGTGCTTAACGCGATTGTAGATAGTCATGCTTGTGGTTTTAATTTAGTCTGATCCTTGCTCTTCCCACTTGCTGAAGACGAAGTGGGATTCAAAGTCTTTCATTTCCAATCCGTGACGTGTAACAATGAATGATGAAATCGATTACACATTCTACAACGTAAACTATGGCACGTTTTCTCGTGCACGCGAAAACAATTTCGACAGATTTTATTCATCTTGATTACGTCCCATCGTTGATGGACCGTCATATTCTTAAACGCGTTACATGTATAAAGGGGATGGTTCGCACGACATTTTACGCAAGTACCCGTAATGCTAGCAACAAACGCGCGTGAATCGAATTCATTCCGTCGGAATTTTGATTTTTTCTGTTCGTTCTCGTTATGTCGTTTCCCTTTCGCGTCGTTTTTGTTGCGAGCACCGTCCCGTTCGAGGGTGTGAAGTCTAAACTTAGTATCATTAATGAATTTATAAAATTGCGCCAAATCGGGAATAGTATCTAAGCTGAGCTACTTCTCCCATTCTTTACGAATATCGTTTGAGTTTTTATCGTGAGAGTTCTTTCTAATATTCGAACGAACATCGTTTCACCTAAGTTCGCGTCATCTCGGTTTATTCCTAATGTTGATAATGTGTTTATATGTTGCCTAACGTCATCAATAAGTTTAGACAATCTGCTCGCGGTTGTTTTTGTCAACGGAGCAAGATCGGCAACTGCGTCGATGTGTTTTGATACAAGAACACGTTTTCTCTCGTAAGAATCTATCAATAATTTCCACGCGTACTTACAATTTTCAGCGCTCGCGTCGTAAATCGCTAATTTAGTTAATGCTTCTCCTCCCAATGAAGCCTCCAAATACAAAAATTTGACCAGATCGTCAATGTCGATACGATTATCTACTATCGATAGAAACGTTTTCTTAAAGGATAGCCATTTCTCAAGATCACCGTTAAACTTGGGAAGTACCGCGACTGGCAGTTTAACAATTTTTGTTTTTCTAGAAACGTCGAGTTAACGATTGGCCGCGCAGCAATCGTCTCATCTGAACGCGATGGGCCTGATGTACACATTTTCTTAATGCACGACGCGATTTCATAAAATCTATCATGAATTTCTACCAAATCGTTAAACCGTTCATTATCGGGTTCTAATACTGCTAACTCATCATGTAATTCTTCGTAATTAAACAATTCGTAATGAAACAATTCCCGTAATCGATTGAAATGTAGTTCAGCATTGACTTCGTCCAATTTATTCTAGCTAAGTGCAGTGAACATATTGGTCAATTGAGATTTAAGCGTTGTGCGCTTTCGCGTAATACAGGGTGTCCCAGAACTAGTGTTAGGCCTTCAAATGGAGAGGGACTAAGGTGATTTTAAATAACTCTTTCCTTTACAAAAAAGTTGTGCAAAGCGTGGTTATCGAGTTATTAACAAAAATTACCGACCACCCAGAGCGTTCGTATACAAGGCGGGCAGGAGCGCGATAACCGCCTCATGCGTTGCTGCGGCCGTATGCCACGCTCGTAACAAAATGTAGGATTAAAACAAAAGGTACATGCAAGAGCAACTAAGAAATTGTTTAAATATTACAGAAAACAAAGCAATTAGTCGTTAGTTACGTTCGCTCAATAAATGTAACGTACTCAATGAAATAGCTAAGAATGTTATAAATTACAGAGTAGTTGTAGTAATTAGAGTTGAACTTAATCTTTCCTCTTTAAGTTCACCTGCTCCTAGAAGAAGGTCACTGGGTCAATGTGCCGAAACCCGGTACTTGAAGATAAAACACATGGGTAGCAGTGATGTTTGGAGCAGGTCACTGACAGATATGGCCATGTGTTTTAGTTTCGAGTGTCAGGCTTTGGCACATTGACCCACTGAAATTCTTCTAGGAGCAGGAGAACTTAAAGACGGACGACTAATTTCAAATCGAATTCTTTTCCATTTTTTATGCTTTACCTACTATGTAATTTATACCGTTGTTAGTTATCTCACTGAATATGTTGCATCTATTCAATGAACATAACAAACGACTAATTGTTTTCTTTTCTCTGATATTTAATCAATTTCTTAGTTATTCTTGCATGTAAGTTTTGTTTTAATCCAATGTTTTCGTCACGAGCATGGCATAAGGCCGCGGCAACGCACGAAGCGCTTATCGCGCTCCTGTCCGCCTTGTATACGAACGCTCTGGTTGGTCGGTAATTTTTGTTAATAACTCGACAACCACGCCTCGGACAACTTTTTTGCAAAGGAAAAAGTTGTTTAAAATCACCGTAGCTCCTCCCCATTTCAAGGCCTAACACTAGTTCTGTGACACCCTGTATATGCAATCCGTCTATCTTTATCCATGGCGCCTTGAATACGATGCAAACAATAACAAAGACTCAAACGCGAAGCGGGATAATGTAAATGGAAAAATAATGAAAAGAAATACGTATCTGTAAACTCTGATGTCCGTGAGTACAGGCAGTAACTGGATGTAAGGTGTCCTGTAGTGGAAGCGATGGCCAGTCTCTTCAATGTTGATTGAAGAAACACGACGTCCGATCTGAATTATCCCGCACTTGCAGAATAATCTAAATAGCGACTGCTTATGCTTTATGCAATTCGCACTTCACAAGACAAATTGTTCAAAGTTTGTAAGGAGCAGCACAATCAGCTTTCCAAAGTGTCTAAACGATCTACTCGGAATACTCTTGAAAAGTCTTCTGCAATTTTTCCTGACGGTAAAGTTCGAGCGTCTCCGAAACAACCCCTCCACGCATCGCTCCGCCTTCTCCCACCCTTCGAATGGGTTGGACCTTGAGGCCCTGGAAGGGCGGCCGGATGTACGAAAAGGAGGGAACTTTCACTTTGGGAAATTCGTGGAAAGTTTATCAAATGTTATGCACATGGGAAAACACTCGAACTTCGTCTTCCAAAGTTTCGAATTTATGGCAGAATCGCTCTTGAAAAATAAACAGAAGATGGAGAGCGACCGGATGTCATTAAGTAGACTGAACGAACAAAACTAACCCTCCACGTCGAAGGCTTGGTGGGTTGGACTAAGAACTTTTAGCGTTGATTGTTCACGTCACGTAAATCGTCATGTTGTGAGAATTCTTTGTATCGAGTTAGTTAAAATTTATGCTGTACTGATTGTGAGTGACTCAGTCCTCACAGGAGGCACCAAAGAATGGTACGTAGTAATTTTAGTGTTCTGCTAGCGTTACTCAATTGAAAATAATAAATCACAATCGAGGTAGAGGTATAGCGGGAACGGGAATAGAACTGAATTTTTCAAAAATAAAATAAACATTGTTTTGGGGATGAACTCCGAGGAAAAAAACCTTGTATAAGAATTTATTGGATGAACAATTGAAAGGTGTACATGGTATGAGTCGAGATGTGGATAAGAATACTATTATCAACTGTACGTTCGACGATCAGGGGTACGCAGTACCGAGGTTGTGTCCAGAAGTATGCGGAATACATGACGCGTGGGAGCGACTGGCGCTTTCGCGCGTGTCCACGTTCTAATCGGAACGTGGATCAGAAAGGGCGAACCCAATCTGTAAACTGTTAATGATACAGTCAGGGGTGTTTGGACCCAGGTTAGTTATTCACTGTCAGTGAGACAGTCAGGGGTACTCGGACCCAGGTTAACTATTCACTGTCGGTGAAATAGTCAGGGGTCCTCGGACCCAGATTATATACGGCCGTGTGTGTGTGTATGGCGCGTGGAAACGCGTGGCGCTTTTGCGCGTATTTATGTTATAATCGGGAAACGTGATTCGAGAAAGGGTGAACCCAATCTGCAAGAAAATCAATCTACATGCATGCCTTAACGATGGCTTGCCACTGATAATCGCGAACGTACACTCGTAACTGAATTGAACACTACCTTTTGAATTATAGAGTCAAAGAGATAGAGCCACGCAATGTCGAATCGTTGTTCATCGGAACGCGGACGGTACGCCGTCCCTCTCCGCGTAGCGCATATGTATCCGAGAATTTTGAAAGATGCGGCTGTCGTGCGCACTGCCTGGTCATTCCGGTACAAGATCCAGGAATTCCATTCTAGGTCCAACAACCGCCTGTAACGAAATTCATAATTTACAAATACAATCGTACAATTCCTTAGCGAGAATATTGTCCTTAAGGACATTTGTCAGAGATTTTGAAAATGTTGAAAAATTCTCAAAAAATTTTGTTTTTACGTAACGCGCGCGTCGCACCGAGATCAAACAACTTTCAATCAAGGGCGTAAATCTTGATATTGAATAATCTTACGACACACGCGTGAGTCTACGTTCTTTTGGGTCGGTAGACGGAGAATAAAGTGGATACTTTTCACACTTAATCGTTCATTAAAATCACTATAATACTTAAACTAACAAAATAGTATATAGAATATTATGAATGAATTGAGCTTCGTGAGAGGTTATTATGTTCCTCCGTGAACGTCGAAGTCTCAATCTTTGTTTCGTACAAGGATACTATGTTCTTCGATGAACGTCGAAGGCTTTCTGATATTTCCCTTTTTCCTTCCCTTCTTCCTGAGTTTTGTGAGATTTTGTCGAGTAGGTGGGGAAATTTGTTGATGCTATGTGGTGGAGAAGAATTTTTAACGGAGATGTTGTTTATGTCCGATTGGCACCGGTTATGTCGAAATTTACGATTTTTTAAGGGTTATTATCGGGGTTGAACTTATGGCGAAAGAATGATGAATGTCCCGGTATACGCGGTCCCTTAAAACCATCGATGGTATGTCACGTTTGGGACCGGGTCGGTACTTTGTGTAATGGCTTTACTTTGTCTTTTTTACGTCGGACGGTCTATTGTCCTTAAGATTGTAACGGTTTTTTGAGGAAACTCTGTTTTAATGGTTCCTTGTGCGAGTCCGCGGAACAAATTATATGTTATTCTTGGAATAAAAAAAGTGAACTGTTATCATTTTCAGAATTTTCTACCGTTTTATTATTAAGAAAGATGTATGAGAATATTAAAAATTTAACATGCATTCTTATGGAGACCATAGTTTATTATAAGAAATAAGTACTTTTCAAATGTACAAATACAAAATAAATGTTATCATCGGATAAATTAACATTTTTTAAATCGTTTAACGAAAGATTGACGAAACTGACCGTTCATTTCTATTCTAAAATTATTAATAAAAACGTAATAAACAGTTTTCGTGTCAGTTGATCGTTAAAATTTCGCAACATCGCTTTCTAGTAAAGCGATGTAAATTTAGCGGTAGGTTTGAACTATCGAATTTTAGATAATGGTACTACGCTACATAATAATTAACGTGGCAAATTGGATAAATGAAATAATGATTACAATTCGATTTATAATTAAGTAATTTTTCGTCCCATTTGTTGAAGATGTTTTATCTTTTTTTTTGCTCGAAAATTTTCCTTTCAATCGTAATTGTGACATTTTGAGGTACGGATTCACAATAAGCAATTTCAATTTGAAAATCTCAATTGCCAACTGTCAAATACTAATTTATCTTAAGTCGTGCTGTTGCCAAGTTTCTTTAAGATTTTTACATAATTTCAATGTGAATATTATTAGAAATTTCTTAATAAAAGAAATTATATTTAATCAAAGAATAAATTTTAAATATTTTACTATTCACGTATGTTATCTATTTATGTTTTTAATGCTTTTGAATAGTTGACATATTAAATATATGATGTTGGCATTACTCGATTTTTACAATGTATAAGAATAGGAGACCCCCCGCACCGCTTACCCTTCTAAAACCCTAACAAACGTCCTTAAAGAAAAAAGAAAGAAAGCATGAAAACCTACTTGTACATTAAGTGAAAAATATCCTTTCCTGTTCCTAAAAATTTCATTCACGTCGTTCAGCCTCGTACACGTTAATCTCACGTGGGTACAATAATTTCTCATTGGCTGATGCACTTGAAACTTTCCGGAGATTGCCAAAGAGAAATAAGCATTTGCTTGGAATAAGCAAGTCTTGAAATGTCGCTTTTCAAATAAGCAAACCTTAAGTTCGGACTCTGAATATATGAGGTCTTGAGGCCACCTTATTCGAATAAAGCGAACTTCGTCAAACAATTGCTTGAGCATGGTGTGAAACTTCCGAAAAGCCCCGTTCTTCGAATTGGCTGAAACTTTAAAAATAAGTTCTTTTTTGATAAAAATCATGATTGCGAGAAGGATTTATAGCGACTCGAAAAAGAATTTCTTACCATTCAGGTGTCATTTCCTATAATACCAACATATTCCTATAATACCAACATATCCAACCAATGTATTGACTTATAATTTGTTTATTTCTTAATTTGTTGCATATACATATTTGATGTCCTGGATTAAT
>NW_017131164.1:4458-6431 GCF_001652005.2 Ceratina calcarata | reverse complement strand
TTACTTTACTCTACACTATTATTTTATCTAGTTAGACTCTGTAAATTTTAACGTTGTATTTATATACAGGGTATTCCACCTAACTTGACCACCTTAAATATATCGCTTATTTTTTGTGATAGAAAAAATGTCAAGGGGAGAGAATATTCTGTTGGAAGGCGCCAATACGGTGATGGGCCGAATTTTTTTCTCGAGGTCATTTTTTTCGAGATATCAAGGTCATCGAATTTTTTTTAAATTGGACTGCATATTTTCGCTATAACAGTCTTATAGCTTATAAAAAAACGAATCCATCTAGGTGCAATATGTTGACCTTCACGTGACCTTTAACGAGAAAATTATGTTTATAAGGAGAAAAGATAAAGACGAGATTTGTATTATTCAGTGCACAATATTTATTTCAAGAGATTTTCAAAATGTGCACCATTAACTTCAATACACTTTTGGAGACGGCAAATGAATGATTTTTTTACATCATTAAGCACTTCTATGCTAATTGATCTACATTCGTGTAAAATTCTTTCTCGCATATTTTCTGGTGTTGTGGGAGGATCATTATAAACTTTATCTTTTAAGTGTCCCCAGAGGAAAAAATCAAGCGGCGTAAGATCCGGTGATCGAGCTGGCCAACAAATCCTTGCACCTCGTCCTATCCAACGATCGGGAAACATTCTGTTTAATGCATTGCGCGCGATAAGAGCATTGTGAGCTGGACAGCCGTCATGCTGGAACCACATCCTTGATCGATATTGTAATGGAACATCTTCTAACAATGCGGGTAATTCATTGGTTAAAAAATCTGAATATTTTTGTCCATTTAATGTTCCTTCGATAAAGAATGGGCCAATAATTTGATGGTTGAAGATACCGCACCACACATTCACACTCCATGGGCGTTGATTCGGAACTTGCCTCAACCAATTTGGATTTTCCACCGACCAATAATGCTTATTATGCTTATTTATTTGTCCGACATTTGTAAACGATGCCTCGTCAGTGAATAACATGTAATTAAAGAAACGTTGGTTATTCCGCAGTTGCTCGAATGCCCAATTACAAAACTTCCGTCGTCTTTCAAGATCATTATCATCTAGTGCCTGATGTAATGAAACATGGTACGGGTGGAATTTATGCCGCTTTAAAATTCGCCAAACGCCTGTGCGAGACAAGGCAGACTCGTGTGCAATTTGTGAGCAACTAATGTGTGGATTTTTGTGTACCGCAGCCAAAACTGAGATTTCAGCTTCTTCGTTCGTTTTGGTCTTGGACCGATTTCGTTTAGGTGGAACGACACTGCCTGATTCAGTAAATAGTTTCACTATACGGTCGAAATTTCGTCTGGAAGGAATATGACGATCAGGATGTCTTTCTGACCGTTGGGCATACATGGAGTTTCTCCCTGCTTCTCCGTAGATTAAAATCATTTCAAGTTTTTCTGCTGTAGTGTACATTTCTGCTGTAGTGTACATGATGGATAAGCTTATTGTACTGATACCGATGTCGTAGCTTGTTGTGCTGATACTGATTGTAAAGCGAGAATTTTCTGCGAAGATTATCGATTTGATAATAATGCTTGTAAACATACTTCAACCGATGAAAGGACAATAACGCGGTACACTGTTTCAATGAAATTGAAATTCCTTCATTTATTGTCCCCGAACGCGTACTGAAGTTACTGACAAACATTTCATAATTTCCTCGCTAAAGGTCACGTGAAGGTCAACATATTGCACCTAGATGGATTCGTTTTTTTATAAGCTATAAGACTGTTATAGCGAAAATATGCAGTCCAATTTAAAAAAAATTCGATGACCTTGATATCTCGAAAAAAATGACCTCGAGAAAAAAATTCGGCCCATCACCGTATTGGCGCCTTCCAACAGAATATTCTCTCCCCTTGACATTTTTTCTATCACAAAAAATAAGCGATATATTTAAGGTGGTCAAGTTAGGTGGAATACCCTGTATATACA
>NW_017131164.1:0-2495 GCF_001652005.2 Ceratina calcarata | reverse complement strand
AGGCGTAAGATCCGGTGATCGAGCTGGCCAACAAATCCTTGCACCTCGTCCTATCCAACGATCGGGAAACATTCTGTTTAATGCATTGCGCGCGATAAGAGCATTGTGAGCTGGACAGCCGTCATGCTGGAACCACATCCTTGATCGATATTGTAATGGAACATCTTCTAACAATGCGGGTAATTCATTGGTTAAAAAATCTGAATATTTTTGTCCATTTAATGTTCCTTCGATAAAGAATGGGCCAATAATTTGATGGTTGAAGATACCGCACCACACATTCACACTCCATGGGCGTTGATTCGGAACTTGCCTCAACCAATTTGGATTTTCCACCGACCAATAATGCTTATTATGCTTATTTATTTGTCCGACATTTGTAAACGATGCCTCGTCAGTGAATAACATGTAATTAAAGAAACGTTGGTTATTCCGCAGTTGCTCGAATGCCCAATTACAAAACTTCCGTCGTCTTTCAAGATCATTATCATCTAGTGCCTGATGTAATGAAACATGGTACGGGTGGAATTTATGCCGCTTTAAAATTCGCCAAACGCCTGTGCGAGACAAGGCAGACTCGTGTGCAATTTGTGAGCAACTAATGTGTGGATTTTTGTGTACCGCAGCCAAAACTGAGATTTCAGCTTCTTCGTTCGTTTTGGTCTTGGACCGATTTCGTTTAGGTGGAACGACACTGCCTGATTCAGTAAATAGTTTCACTATACGGTCGAAATTTCGTCTGGAAGGAACATGACGATCAGGATGTCTTTCTGCATATAACCGTTGGGCATGCATGGAGTTTCTCCCTGCTTCTCCGTAGATTAAAATCATTTCAACTTTTTCTGCTGTAGTGTACATGATGGATAAGCTTATTGTACTGATACCGATGTCGTAGCTTGTTGTGCTGATACTGATTGTAAAGCGAGAATTTTCTGCGAAGATTATCGATTTGATAATAATGCTTGTAAACATACTTCAACCGATGAAAGGACAATAACGCGGTACACTGTTTCAATGAAATTGAAATTCCTTCATTTATTGTCCCCGAACGCGTACTGAAGTTACTGACAAACATTTCATAATTTCCTCGCTAAAGGTCACGTGAAGGTCAACATATTGCACCTAGATGGATTCGTTTTTTTATAAGCTATAAGACTGTTATAGCGAAAATATGCAGTCCAATTTAAAAAAAATTCGATGACCTTGATATCTCGAAAAAAATGACCTCGAGAAAAAAATTCGGCCCATCACCGTATTGGCGCCTTCCAACAGAATATTCTCTCCCCTTGACATTTTTTCTATCACAAAAAATAAGCGATATATTTAAGGTGGTCAAGTTAGGTGGAATACCCTGTATACTGTATTATTGTATTTCATAATTTTCAGGGATCGGTCGGTCCAATGAATACGAAATTAAATTGTAATTTTATTGTACAAAATTTATTTATTGCGTAAACCCGTTTCCCGCTCCATTATCCGGACCCGGTTAAGTATTCACCCAACATGGTCAATTAAATTATCTTCTCTTATGCCACCTCTGCTTAGTCGAGCCCGCAATGCCCGCCATGACGACTCGATATTTTAAGTATATGCTCCGCTTTCTGAATCCGCAAAATGTGTACTACAGTTTACACTTTTGTGGATATAACCATATTTACTTAGATTTACGTAACCCCTCCAACAATCCGTATGAATTTCTGTCTCTAACAGAGATACCGTATTGAGCGATTTTTCTCGCGCCTTCTCTTCCCCTGGAGACTCCCACTACCATACTTTGTCCACGCTTATGTTATTCTTGGACATGCGCCTGATGCGTCTACCGGCTTCCTGGTCTCTACAGCTACATGCTTCCTAATTAACCCCTTGGTCTACACGATATCTGCCAATTGCGTGAGCTATAGTAAACAAGAAAGTCGGTCGCACACCGTACCATTCAACTGTTCAGTCGTGTTCTACCACAAATTCCTCACCACGAGTCTGACTCGTGGCTTTTGTTTATGATACAAATTATTTACCACGAATCTGACTCGTGGTTATAGGCCAAAGGGTTGAAGTTAAGGTAGCTGTCGAAGCATATATAATACTGCAGTAAGTATAGTAATATAGTACTCAAATGTGAGAAAGACGGAGCGAACTATGTAGCGGTTCCCATTTACGCATGCATAGAGAAACGACCGATAATCTGGCAACGGCGCGGCTCCGCTATTTGGATTTGCCTAAACAACAAATACCTAGAGGCCTAACCTGAACAGCATCGTTTACAACTTAACAAGTACGAAACGTACGATGGATAAAATTAAAATTGCACGAAGGCGTAATGGACGTTCTGTTAAAAAATCAACGAAAGACATGGAGACTATCCGAAGTAAAAATTTAAAAAATGCAAGAGAAAAATGGATAGAAATGAAAAAAGGTGAATATTTGACTGATGAATGCAGATCGAATGAGAGCGTATGCGAAGGAGAAAGTATAACATATGATATGTTGTTAGATAT
>NW_017131163.1:0-518 GCF_001652005.2 Ceratina calcarata | reverse complement strand
CTCCCGAGCTGTCGCTGCCAGGCTGCAGTACACAGACACCTGGAAGAAGGCGACACAATTCTGAAACGGACACTGAAAACGAGGTCACGAAGAGGAGGAGATTGATTGAAAAATCAACAGAAGAAATGTCGCAATATTTAAAATTAAAAACAGAAATGTTACAAGGAAAAAAAAAAGAGGGAGTACGATGAAGTACAGTCGATGATGATTGGTACATTCCCAATGCTGCGAAAATTTTCGAGGGAGGGATTTCTAGATTTTTACATAAAATACTGTACACTATTAAGAGATGAACTAAAAAAAGACCAAACCACCACAGGAAAAGAAAACCAAGCAGAAAAATAAATTTCNCGTTGTCCTGCCACGCCACGGATCCAATTGGTGAATTAAAATAATTCGTGAAGGCGTCCCTAATTTGAAAGGCTGTTCCGCCGCTGCCTTCATTTCCTTCCTCGTCCACTGTGTCCAGTTGTTGAAAGCCTCCATTATCTTGTGTCGTTGTTCCTTCCTGAAACAAC
>NW_017131162.1:0-517 GCF_001652005.2 Ceratina calcarata | reverse complement strand
TAGGCTGAAATAAAGCTATATATATATAAATACATTATATTGAAATGACAAATATAGTAAGCAATTTATTTTTCATTCCGTCCCCTACTTCTCATTGTACGTGTCCTATGGAACAGAAGAAAATTGCCCTACAATTTCTTATCCTATTATATAAATCTGTTATTATTTCATGTCTATATATATAAATCCCTTATTACATCATCATTTATTATTGTTTCATCAGTATCATTTAGTAATTTAGTTTGTAAGATAGAATTTTTGTGAATATGGATCGTGAGTGCCTGGAGAAATCGTTGCAACGGTATACTAAATACAGTAGTTTATTTACACAAATTTACAAATTTACAACTCAATATTTTATAGTACGATTAATTGAACAACCGTTCAGTGAGCATCTCTCGAGCAGCTATGCCGTTCAAAGGTTCATTAATTGCTGTAGATACTGGAACCTCAATTTTTTTATCTGGTTCTTCGTTCTCGTCATCTTCTGGCAAAATGTGTAATATAAGTATATAAT
>NW_017131161.1:0-518 GCF_001652005.2 Ceratina calcarata | reverse complement strand
CGCGAATTCGACGATCATTAATGAATTATCACGTGCCGTCGCAATACGCATAATTGCGGAGGTGTATTTTTTAATTTACATTTGCGGTCGCTGATACGATATCGCTTTCATTGCGGTTCGATGAGTCGCGCTACGAACTTACATAAATAATAATGCTGGTTCGGCCGGAAAATCGCGAAGCAACGCAGAATATCGCGTTAGCGATATTCGATAAGCGAGGAGAGGCGAGACAAGGGGATTTGATCGTTCGAGGATGATTCACCAGCGACGGGCAACGTTGCGATCACGTGCCTCCAAAGGAATTTAACAAACATATCAAAAGTTTCACTTTTCGAGTTTTACAAATTTGCTTTTAATTACGTGTGTATGTATGTATGTATATATGTATGAAATTTATATTGAAAATATATACATTTTTACAATTTAAATGTGTACGATCTGTCTATCCTACCAACCGTTGATAAAGAAAATAACCTTTCGTTTTCTTTTATAAAATATTACCACAGCTCCCACAAACT
>NW_017131160.1:0-518 GCF_001652005.2 Ceratina calcarata | reverse complement strand
GTTTACTATGTATTATTAGCTTTAATAAGTATAGAAGGATTAAAATGCATACGGAGTATGGCAATTATAAGGATAACCATCTCTTTATAAATGTATTTTTGTTTTGTAAGATGTTAGGCAGAATAACGTGATTGCGTTCATTTATAGCGACACAAAGTAATGAATTCACGTTCTTATTTTATAAATAAATGTTAGGGTGCTTTTGCTACAATGAAGTGAAGTGATATATGATGGACCTATTTTTAGATTAGCTGAGTATTAGAAATATAATACAGTTGTAAATAGATTTTGTAGGTTGATCACAAGATATTTACGAGTAAGAACACCATTTTACAGTAGGATTCCAAACTGTATTAATTTATATTGAAATCTTGTCTTTCGTTGCAAGCATTTTTGTTGCCTAGTTTTACAATTCTGAGAACAATTTTATGATATTTATTATACATACGATTGTATTTACTCTGTACTTCTTTTGGACACGTATACATATAGATATAAGTGTTATCTTAATACTAGAC
>NW_017131159.1:0-518 GCF_001652005.2 Ceratina calcarata | reverse complement strand
TTCTGGCCATGTATCGCTATATATCCATAATTATCGCGAGCGAACAGAGACAGGCGAACCGATGACGAGATTTTATCGAAACGTTCCGCGACAGGCTCATAAATATTGAATCGCAATTTTTCTCAGAGCTGTCAAAGGCGTTCACGCCGGCAAAAGGACGAGCGCGAGATGTTGTCGGAACGCCCACGTTCTCTTCACCTCTATCGCGACGCAACGCGACGCGACGCGTCCAATTACATTATATGCGTGGAGGGCATAGATACTTGTAATACGCGGCACTGCGTTGGCGACATGCGCTGGAGGAGCCCGTTCGTAAGGAACGGGAATGGGAACGGGAACACGAACAATGACAAAAAGAAAGTTGTGGCGTAGCGAAGTTCTCACTTATGTCTTGGCACGGATAAAGAGTCTCCGACATTTTTATAGCTTCTTCTTCTTCTTCTTTTTCTTCAAATCAATTAGCTTATTAACTGCTACCTCAGCACAGAAAGATTTAAATATGCAGATACAAGAGCACT
>NW_017131158.1:0-518 GCF_001652005.2 Ceratina calcarata | reverse complement strand
TTCGTCATGCTTAAATTTTTCTTTATGCATTCATCATATTTTCCTCGCTCGAAATCAGTTTCGTTCACCGAAAGTCCTGTTCGCATTTCGCAACAATTTTTACTTATTCTTCCCAGAATTTTCTCCGTACATTTTTGTTCATCTTGCAATTTTCATCGCAAAGCGAATATAGTATAGCAGTTCGGCTTGCTTTTATTTCCATGAAGGGCGTCCCCTTCCCTCGCACGCGTTTCCGTCAAACGTTTCGTGGGACGAATTGCAGAACATATTTTTGTAGTCGCGAAGTCATATTGCATTCCGCCGGGAGGAAACTTTCACCGCGACACGGAGTTGCACGTATATACGTAAATACACGCATTCCGAGGCTTAGTTCCTAGTGCTTTGTTGAGAGTTGAACGGATTTTGACAACCGCCGAAGAAATTCGCATTGGTTCTCGAAGTCGAAGTAGCACCAGACTGCACTGCTTGCAATCAGACGAACGTGTGAAGTTCGTGTTCGTTTGTGATGGTTCCTTTAA
>NW_017131157.1:0-518 GCF_001652005.2 Ceratina calcarata | reverse complement strand
TTTGTCCATGAGTATTTAACCTCGCAAAAAAAAAAAAAAGATATATTTCAACGGAATCTACCCGAAACCCTAGTTGGTAAGCGAAATTGTGAAGGATACTTGGGGTATAGGCGCCCTTTCGAGGTACGTTCGGCTTAAACTGGTATAAATCGACTTGTATCCCGCATATATGAAAAACAAGCCCGAATTCCACTTGAGGACACTTGAAGAAGGTGTATTTCAACGGAAACTACCCGAGAATCTTGTTGGTAAGCGGAATTGTGAAGGGTACTTAAGGGTATAGGCGCCCTTTCGAGGTACGTTCGGCTTAAACGCTTATAAGTCGACTTGTATAACGCAAAGGTGTAAAACAAGCCTGAATTCCTCTTGAGAACATTTGAAGAAGGTGTCGAGAAGACGAAGGGTCGACTTATAAGCGTTTAAGCCGAATGTACCTTGAAGGGGCACCTATATCTCCAAGTACCCCTCAGTATTCCGCTTACCAACTAGTTTTTCGGTTAGTCTCCGTTGAAATTCAC
>NW_017131156.1:0-518 GCF_001652005.2 Ceratina calcarata | reverse complement strand
CCGCACCATATTTTATACTTTAAATTATTTACATTTGTTTACTAAACCCTTTGACTACGACAGACGTAAATATACGCCAATCACAGTGACTGATATGCGAATATAGCGACGCAAAGGATTAACTAGTATATTTAACCCTTTAACTTACGATTTACGTTTCAACAGCCTGGGCCCAAGACATAAACACTGCGTTAGAAACCGCGACTGTCGCACTATGGGCCAGTTTTGGCCCAAATACAAGACCACGTGTCTCACACGTAGTTGTAGGTTAAAGAATTAATATCTATCCTTTTTTTGATTACGGAGATGAAATCTTTCAAAGATACCCGTCCTCCCGGGAGGGTGAGGGGATTTCCATAGTAAGCCCCTTCGGTGGCCATACGCATTTCTCTTCGGGGGCACCGAAATCGCTAGAAAGCACGCAACCGGTGCCTCTTGGCAAACAGCCCGCTTTACGCGTGGGCTCCACAAGAGATCTAGAGATCTTGTCCCACCTATACTTAATATCTATCCTATCT
>NW_017131155.1:0-518 GCF_001652005.2 Ceratina calcarata | reverse complement strand
CAAAACCTTCGATGTCAGTGTTGCCTTTTGGTGGTATTCCTTAAGTGCGTTCCAAACCTGCTTAGCTGTTGTAGCGCTCCTTATGTGTACTAATTGTCATCCTCAACCGAAAGATCAATTGTCACGCGCGCCTTGTCGTTGTTCTTACACCACGCATTCGCTGCTGCGGCCTCTGTTTCAGCGGATCTATCTTTACTGATCACTTCCCATATTCCTTCGTCGTTTAGCAAAAGCTCCATTTTGTAACTCCAAACGGCGTAATTTTCGTCGTTGAGCTTCTGGAAGGAGCACCGACATCCGGAGTTTTCTGCCATTTTCTTTACGACAATATCTGAAATACTTTAACCTTACTATTTAACACTTCAACTGCCTTTATGTTTATTCGCTGTTCGTTAGTCTTTTTATCGCCCACCGAATCCTAGGCCCATAACCTGTTGGTTATTTCAAGATTATGCACTTTACTCTTCAAAAATAGGATTTTATTCTTTATATAAAATACATATCATGATCGATGGACG
>NW_017131154.1:0-518 GCF_001652005.2 Ceratina calcarata | reverse complement strand
GCATAGAAACATGGGGCTACGCTGACGACATAGCGATTGTGATTACCCACGAGATTGCAGCCAGAGCAAGGTTCCAGATGAATGAAGCGCTAAGGATTGTTGAAAGCTGGTGCGAAGAAACGAGTCTCTTGATTAATCCAGAAAAAACTGATCTTCTAGTTATCACGCGTAAAAAGAGACAATTGAACGTCAGAGGAATTACTTTAAATGGGGTTCAATTAAAGGCGAAAAATAACGTAAGATATTTGGGAGTAACATTTACAAAGGACCTCTTATAGAGAACTCAGACTCTAAAAGTAATAGCACGAGCTAGATACAATCTGGCCACGCTAAATAGGATGGTAGGTGGCACATGGGGCCTCACCCCATCTGCTTGCAATTGGATATATAACGCTATCATTATGCCTAGAATTACGTTTGGAGCACTAATCTGGTAGCAAGGGATAAAAACCGACAAAATAAGACGAAAGCTGGATAGTCTCTAGCATACAAACTTAAAGAGGATACTGAGCGCTTTT
>NW_017131153.1:9214-26501 GCF_001652005.2 Ceratina calcarata | reverse complement strand
GACGCGAATTAAAATACGTAGCATCATGCATCCTTTTTCTTTTCACATCCGGAACTATTCACCGGTCACAGGTTATCTGAACAAACAACAGGTAACCCTTTCCGCTAATTTGGAGCGTAGCAACAAAGGCGAGCGATCGAAGTAGCAGCGAAATCGTCACAATGGCACAATGCCCCCTAGACAATGCTCCAGATACCTGGCACCGGAATTAGCCCCGAGTCCGTCGAACTGGCACGGTGGAAACGAGTCAAGTGGGCCCCTGTTCGACGCCTAAGCGGTGAATTAAATATAGCCGTCGCGTGGCAGTCGAGTGGCTGCTCGAACGAGGTCTAAAAAAGACACGCCCCTCGTTCGCACCCGATATTCCTCCCCTGTTTCTTCTCATCCCTCGCCAACCCAAGCCCGTCGGAGTCCCTCTCGAATCATCTGATTCCTTCTTTTGTGTTTCCAGTCTGTTCGAGAAGTCTGATAATTAGACTTTTCTACGAAATAAAGCATTTCGAATACTGATTTACATAAAAAAGATATTAACACAGAGCATACGCATATTCGGAAGTAAAATTTCCAAAATTCATTGTAACATATTGTCGAATGGCCAACTCGTTAGACAATATTATGAAGCAATTTATGCTATTATTTTGTTTTCACGATTCGATTTTAATAAACAAAACCGCCAATTTCTGGTTCCCCTCTAATACCTCTACGATTACAACGTTGTTGGGATACGGCGTGGCGCGACGCTCTGGTAAACCCGATTTGTTGTGTCAAGCTGACAGCCAGGACGAACTTTAACACGCAATAACGAGCGTGCACGCGTCGACGCGGCGAAGCGCGATCCGACGTGGCGTCGCGAAGCCTAACGCCGCTGCCAACCGATGATGGATTAGACGCGTGCGGCGCGTCGCGTCACAGATACTGGACGAAAATCAAATTTGGAAACTCGTCTAAGTCTCCTGCTCCAATAGTCCACAGATTGAAATTATTAGACTGCGGATTTTATGCATTTATAGCGTAGAGGTTTTGAATTAAAAGCTTAGATAAGAGTTTTACGGGCGAAGTAACTTTTCTCAATTTACAATTTAAATAGTGCGTTAGCTCTTCATTTACATAATTGAACAATCACTTTCAGTCATACAACATTTAATGAAGTTCTGTGGATTTGGTCGAACTGATTAATTCTGTAGAAGCATATTTCAGACGCAACTACTCATTAACTATTTACTACTTCAACCTTTTCATCTCGTGCATATTATACATTTTCGAGTGGCGAGATCAAATAGAGGAAAATCGATTTTATCCGTGATATTACGGCGAACATTTGCGTGACCGCAATGCACACGTTGCTGGAGGCGCTAAAACGCGCGCTTAATATTTACTCCGAGCCGCAAAGCGGAACGCCTCGTTGCCGGTATCGCAAATTTCATTAACAATATCGTCGATCAACCACGGTCAAATCACCCTCCGTCCTTCCGTTGATAGTTCCCCTTTTCTGATCACGTTTTATATTTGTCATACTCACCCTCAAACAATTCAGAGTCACATCAATTGACAGAGAAAGGTATTTTCAATTTGAACTCAATAATATCAGCGTATTCTATTATTCTGATTTAAATTATTATGTTCTTAAATTAGGAGAAAAGCTAATTTAGAGTATAAAANAGTAAATACTTTCATATTACGAAATGATAAAAATGAAACACCTGTGTAAATCAATCGTAGTTCTTGAAATAATATTTGTAAATTAAATTTCATGTTTTCATTATATTAATTAAAACATGTTTCAACGAAGATGGTTTTGCATAAAACTCTGCAGTCCAATCATTATAAATAAATTTGATTTATATTTACGTGAGGATTAAAAATAAACTTGAGGGATTAGCCTGTCCTGGAAAGCACTTGGCAAAGCGAGGGTGAAACAGTTTACAGGCAATGGTCGCCCGCTAACGATCCCCAATGGATAATCGGAGCCGGTTGATCGACGAGTCCTCGAGCGAAAATGATAATGGGATTACCGGCCGCGTTACCGGATACCGCGGTGCTATCTCGTAAACTAAGCGGTTCGATCTGGGAACACAGTCACGTTTCGCCTGTTCAGAACGGTGCGCCACGAGTTATGCTAGCGTAAGCATTGTCATTGTCAGCGAATGAGAAAGCTTTCACCGACCTTTCGTACCTAGGAAACGAAATTGTTCCCACGGGATCAAAAATGAATTGTATTTCGCGGTTCATTGGGAACGTTCAAGCTAAATAAACAATTACAATAATATACTCTTGAGAAAATGCGTTGAAACGTGCTGGTATATTAATCGATTATCGAATTGCATCGAAAATCGTTTGGAGTTCGTCTATTTACGTTTGATAAGTGTATTAAAAAAATAAATGAATGATTATTTGTTAATTAACACGCGACGTCTTTTTCTTTTCAGTTTACTGAAATTCTGTCGGGAAGACAATTAATCAATAAATAACAAGCTGAATAATATCTCTCTTTCAGTTTGTAATAGCAAGCATGTAATAAAACGAATTCTTTCATTTCAGTGTAGTTCATTTCCCGTGAAATGTAATTAACAAGCAATGAAAAAGATCTGAACAATTAAAGAGGAGAGAAAGGAAGCACAGCGATGACCCGAATGTTTTGTATCGAATTTTAAATTCTTTCAGTCAGATTTTCTCGCGGAAATAACGGCGACGAATCCAGTTTTTTCAGGTGATCCGAATGGAACGCAATAATAAAATGACGATTAAAAGAAATACCGGCGTGGAGGGTTGGATAGTCCCACTTCGTTGTCGCGCCTCATTAAAAACGTATTCTTTCGCGAGACGTAAACGAGAGAACGGTGGAAGGAATCAATGGCAACAGGAGTGTGTAATGCCTCGCGAAAATGATCCACATTTTTCTCCTCCCTCCGTCATTTAAATCTCACGGAGTACCATTACGACACCATCTGGCTAAAAAATATCGAGCAACCCTTCCGTGGTACAGAAGTCGTTCGAATTGTTTGAAATATTTTACGGTTGATACTGTATAACGATACATGGCAGAGGGATTAATCGTCTTCCGTGAGGATTATGAATAATCACGATATACTGTTAATAATCCGGTTATTGAGCTCCCTTTTTCTGTTTCGAGTGGTAATCCCGTAATCTACGAAGAGATATTAGCGTGCGTTTCATTATAATGACTTGAATGACTAGTTAATTAAGTAAGGCAATGCAATGTGTCAAATCTTTTTGCTATACGGCCAAAGTTAATTAACAAAAGGCGTTGTCTTCCATTACGACAACGCCAGATCATACAGATTTTTTACGACTGTACAAAAATTAAAAGTTTCGCTGGGAACTTTTATTATATTCGATTTAGACAAAGACTACGTTAGTCACTAGTTTTTGCAATTATCTCCGATTTCAATTCCGTTTTAATTTGAAACAATAGATAAAAAAGGATAAATGGTGTAGACGTTCTGTTAAGACCACAACTCTAAAATCCACTGCAACACCAGTCACGCTTGAACTCGTTACTAAAGATCCCTGGGAAACTCTATCCACGTCCGCGAACACTCCGTCATCCAGCTTCGCGTGAAAGACGCGAGCCAGAAGCGAGTGTGCCGTGGAAAACTCGTCCATTTTCGAGCGGACACGTACCTTCGCTTAATGTCCGTTCACGGTGATGCAGGAGCTGGAACACTGGAAGTAAAGCCGAGAAAAAAGAGACAGGGTTGAAAAAAAAAATGCGACGGCGGCGTGGCTGGAGTCACGGAGAATGCCGATCACGGAGGATGGACGACGTGGGTGGGAGCAGGGTGCTCGGAGTGCGAGTATCGCGATACTCCATCGGCCCAGAAATCGATACTGTATGGCCAGCGGGTTTACCGTCTCTGTTTTTCGCGAGACAATCTCGGACACGGATGATGCACGTGGGCTCTCAGCTGTGCTCGTGGCATCGATTCGATGAATTTTTCGTCGGCTTCGCCCCCGCAGCAGCAAGGAATTTCGAATCGGTAATTTTCGGTGCGGCCGTTTCATGCGCCAATGAATGCGGCCGGTTGATTAAAAATCTTTCCACTGAGTAATTGCTTCTAAATATACACGCGCCGCGTATTTACACGTTTTAAAACGCAACAGACGATATGCTGAAGGGAAAATTATTATGCATCGTCAAAATTGTGAGCCGATGAATTTTATTAAAGATACTTTTAATTTACTGTTAACGACTTTAATAAATATTTATTTTTTAGAAAAACGGTATAGGTACTTCTGGAATTATGGTTTCACTAATTTCACGACGTAATCTCTATGACGAGTGAGGTAATTTGTAAAGAGTGTATAAAAATTTAATGAGACGTGTTCGGTTCTGCAGGTGCTATAATTATTGGTAGTTCTCGCATCAATGCCGGTAGTTGGGCTGAATTGTTCGTTAATTAACTGCGAGAAATTAATTATTACTTCATTCGACTCGTTAAAAGTTGTTAATGCGAACAAGTTATTCGTATTTGAGTGTACGCCGCAGTTTGCTACACGTTAATTCGAGTTCACTGACATTTTAGTGCTCGAATGCGATTATCGTTAAGAACACAAACTGAAATAATCCCTTCAACTCTCAAATACAGCAAATCATTTTTAAATAAATTGGCATCAGAAGATGATATCTACTTCCCTGTAATTTTATTTCAGAAATCTGCACAGTTGTGGATTAAAGGAATATACACAAAAAAAAAAATACAGATAATTCACACCAACCATTTTTCTTTATTAATTGGCCAACAGTTTTTCGCTACTGGAGGATATTTTTCGTTCCGTATCGAGAAAAAAAATGTAGGAATACAATTAAACGTCATAATTAACGTGCAATCGTTGCCCGTCAGCGTTTTTCGGACAGACGATTCTCGCTGATTTCCGTTTCATGAGTTAAGCGATGGTAACCCTTTTACCTTTGGTGCGTTTAAATATTTGAAGAGCCGTTCGGCTGAAAATCTTGCCCAAGCGTGCAGGACCGTTTCGAATCGCGGCGCGACGTTTCTTCCTCATCCCGTTTACTGGTCGTCGATATTTCAACGTTGCCTATCTCCTGTCCCCTAATGGATAATTTCCACCCACCGCTCCCCCCTTCCAACCTCGTTGCCCAGCTTGAAACTTTGTACGAACCGGTGAAAAAGCCCAGCCCGATATGCTCGTTGGCATCGACGATTGCCTCAATCAGAAATCAATACAACTGTCTAGCATGCTGTACGACCGTCTGTAGGCGTGTTAACGCGTGTTCCAGCTGAATTAGCATACAGTGCATTACCAGACTTAAGGATTCGAAATAAAAGATAAAGAATTATATTTGACAACAATGAATATCGTATGTGATACCAATTATAATCTGCATTTGTAGAATACAGTATAATGTTCTTATTATTTGATGATAGAAGGAATAACGCATAACTTGTAAAACTATCTCCTTTAAGAAATGAAGAAGATATGAAATAGTAACTAACAGGAAAGTTGTGTTTGCACTATATGTATTATACAATAAAACATTGTTATAAGAAACCTAATAGAAAATCGACCTCATACATGAAGAGTAAATGAATTTGTCGAGAAGCTCTATCAAACTGATAAGTTTCATAAGTTTGAGTATACCTCCAAAGAGATTCGCTAATTTATGGTTTTACAACTATATTCCAGAATATAATCTTCTGCCATGTCTTTGGCAGAACAATTATCCAGTCATTGTAAAGTTTCTGGTATTTTTTTACGAAAAATTGTAACAAGTGGTTTTTACAGGCTTCTTTGTAAGTCAACTTTTTAAATTTTTACTTCAAATTACTCTTTGAATCATAACTTGTCGAATAGGCTATCGCATTGATAGATGCGACTAACGTTGCCAGGAACAATTGACTGTAACTATACTTATCATGTTTTATTATAATAGTGTAGGCCCAGGTTAAAACGTGACCGTTGCCAATGGTCAACGACCAGTCTCCTACGATCGATACTTCGAACCGAAGCATCTTTCAAAGAGGGGACTAAGTTTGATTTGGCAGAGATCGACTCCCACCTCCTTTTTTCCGTTCCCTTCTGGTCCGAAGAGAAAAAGAAATGTCCGTACGTCCGTCGAGTGTGCACCGTACATAGGTATGTATCCGTGTGCAGGGTGGGTGCCTACGGTCGATGCGACGACCGGCGAGGAAGAACGGGTAAAATAGAACACGGGAAAAGAGAGCGGGAGACAAGAGAGCCCTGGGCGAGCGGGGGTGGCCCGATGGAGGAGGGGAGGTGGAAAAAAAGAGGAAGAAGTACGTTTGGTTTGGCAGCGGGCGGTGGGCGTCGAACTCGGGACATCGCGCGCGGATGACGAGTAATCGATCACGAGTACTGTGCCAACACTCCGCGCCGAACAGATCAGTGATTCTCATTTTACGCTCTATCGATACCCGCTAACTAACCCCCCATCCCTCTCACCCGCCAAGACGTTATGTCCGATCGATGCCGAGACGATCGATGCCAGTCACAAAATTCTGATTACAGTATCAAAATTTAATATGCAAATGTCTATATAAGATCTGTTTTAGCTCTTATACATATATTAAAAGAATAAAAGAAAATCGACTTTCTGATTCCTACCTGAATGACATATTGAGAGTAGCACGTATGTAATAATTATGAACCCGACTTGATTCATCAAAAAATAGCATTAATTTTTAAATAAACGCCTGGGTAAACTTAAGCTTTTTGTTTTATTCTTTACTTTATTATGAGAATGTATAATATATATATTGTTTATGTATACACATAACGTATACACATATCTTTCGATTTATGCTCCGGTTCTCAAAACATAGTGAACATATGTAGTGGGCCGAAGAAGAAGATCGAGTATGACTGGTGTAGATCATTGCAAAATGTACCTCATTTCAAATTCTTATCACACATCGGAAATTGATAGAAATTTTGTCTATTAATCACTATTAGCTGAACCCTTCACACCCCTAATCTCTCATCGCACGATATCAATTTTTCACTTTCGATCAAGCCGACGACAAACAAGCCCATATCGATGTTATCGCTGCTTGGGTGCTCGAACGCGAAACAGAATTCAAATTACCTAGGAACCCTTTCGAAAAAGATCGCAGATTGTCCTGTCCATTGTCTTACGGGTCTCCCATATAATAAGAGCCCTATCTGTCCATTAATCTAGGGACGTTCAAGCACGGGACGCGCGTTCCCGGGATACACAAACCCCTTTTCTTCCCCCTCTATTATTAAGAGGAGAGAGAACGGGATAAGAAGCGGAGGTCGCACCGGGTCCAGAAAGGGGAATAAGCCTAGCAAGCCGGACACGCCAGAACGCTGCCAATTCTCTATTGTCCTTGGCAATCGGCCATTTTCTCTTCACCTGTTCCAACTATTCTTTTTCTCGTTTTCGGAATCATCCAGCCAGAGAATTTAGCCATACCGAATCTCGAGGAATTTATTCAAAGGACGTGCTAGGTGTGATTTAATTTTTCGATTATAAGTGCACCTCAGAATGACTAGACCAAACAAAAGTTTAATGTTGCCTAGATGTTTAGTACCTATTTGGTTTCTGCCATGATTTATTAATATTTTTTTTTATATATATTACTTTGCACGCATCCAAAAGTTTGAAAGAATCTCCGTGTTATCACGAATCACCCTTCCCTCCGGGCGAAACTTTTTCAATTTCAATTCACCCTAATACCCCCTGTATTTTATCTGTATCGCGGATAAATATTTAAACACCGATCTATCCCAGCTCGGGAGCGTGAACTGACTCCTTTTAATGGCGAAACTTGGTGATACTTTTCCTAAATAATTGCCAATGACTGTACAGGAGTTGACGAAAGTTTGAACACTCACCGGTCAGAAGGAGCAGCAGCGTCACGGTCGAGTCCATCCCCAAAGCCGAAATTCGTCGAAACGCAATCAATTCAACGCATTCTCGGAACATTCCTGAAACAAGAATACCGGTCAGATCAAAGCATTACTCATCAGATTTCATTCCAATAAACAACAAAGACTGCGGTTTAATTTTTTTTAAAGCTGTTTATTCATCCGTTTATACGTAAAAAAAAGTAGTAGTATACCTCACCCTCCTTTTACACTGTATCTTTTTACATGATTTTGAAGTTACGTATTTCCATACGATTTATTCAGAGTTGCACGATATTTAAAAAAAAACATTTATTCAGAATTATACGATTTTTCTAAAATGATTCATCAGTTTAAAAGATGTATTTTAGGTAAACATTTAAACATTGAATCATATGAAACATTATACACACCATTTATTATTTCAGCACATTAGATTTTCTTATAATTGCATAAAATTTGCAGTCTAATTGTTACTATTCTTATCAAGTGTCCATCGAATTAAGTTTGTGAAAGCATTAATTTGAATAATATCTCGTTTTAGAATCGTCAATTCGTGCAAAGCTAACTGTGGCACAAAGGTAATATGTTTCGGTGGGATTGATTTTGAGTGCTTCTTGCGTGGCAAGCGGAGGCAGTAGAAATGAATTTTCGAGCGATTAATTGGAGATAGAAGCGAGTTCGAATAGTTCTCAGTGATGTATTCGTGTTTGAGTGGCAAATATGTCCAGCGTTCCCCTTGTTCGATAAATCTCGGTGGAGAGCTTTCAAAGTCTCTATTGGGATATTAAGGATTATCAATTTTGTGCGATATTTCAGTACTTGATGTCTATTATAAAAATAATTTAATAAAACAGCTCCCCACATAATAAATCCAATTTATTGTTTTATAATATTCAATGCAGGCTTTCATTTAATTCCCTTTATCAGAGCAACGGAAACTTTGAGAAATGAATTTCGCCATTTTTACTTTTCACCGGTGAGAGGAAACGAAAGCAGAAATATTCAAAACGATTTCCGATCCATTTAGCATGCATATGTGCGACAGGTCAATTTTTCCAGATGGAAAATAAATACCTGCGTGCGAAATGAGTCGGGAATCGTTTTGAGTATTTGTACACGCTCGATAAATTTAAGTGAATAGTCGATAGCCCGTGCTGCTTATTGCGACCTACAGATTTTACAGCGGCGTTAATGGCCGTGCTCGAGAATTAGCATGCAACCTCCGCGTCTGTTGATCAATTAATCATTTGGCCTAGGCGATGTTACGATCCTGGGACGATGCAACGGCACGAAATCTCGATTAAATGATGCACACGCGTGTCAAACGATCGCAAACCATGGCGAAAGTGAAGTTTAATAACGCGACGGGGGAACTGGTTATGGGAAATTATTTACCTTATAGCGGTAGCGTTGCTGCGGTCGCGTTCATGCCGCGAAGTACAACGCCCGAGCGTGTTGTTTCCGGGAATTTGATTCGCGATATTCAATGCAAGGGGAATGGGTTGTTTGAAGAAGGGTTATGGGGTGTGTTCAGCAAATGGCTCGTGTGCTATGCATTTGGGGAAACTCGATTTGTGATGCTTGTTTACCGTCCCATCTATGCGATTTGAATAAGAAGTAATCCAATGATACACAGTGAGCGCTATAAAGAGACAGTCTTTTGACAAAAACTCATCGTGAATGATTTTAAATGATATTTTTTACGTAGAATAATAGATTATTTTCTAGTTGTAAATAAAATGTCTAGCTGTAAATGAAATGTACAGAACAACTGGAAAGGGTATTGCATGCCAACAATGTTTCTAGCTGTAAGGGAAATTTGTTAAAGGAACTTTATTGGTTCTCAGAAGGTGAAAGGCGTGAGGTTAGACGGTAAAGGAATTTCTATTTCCGAGGAATACACTTCAGAGCGACGCTCGGCTGGAATTGAAACGTATTAGCCTGGAACGTGGGAACACGTGGTATAAACTGGTCGATAAGCGATAAGATTGATGGTCCTGCGGCAAAGATATTCATTTATTTCTGAAGAGTGACACGCTATTTTTCAGGATGCTCCGCAACGAGCGTAATACATTTATCTTAATATTTCATTTATGCTCCGGTTCTCAAAACATAGTGAACATATGTAGTGGGCCGAAGAAGAAGAAGATCGAGTATGACTGGTGTAGATCATTGCAAAATGTACCTCATTTCAAATTCTTATCACACATCGGAAATTGATAGAAATTTTGTCTATTAATCACTATTAGCTGAACCCTTCACACCCCTAATCTCTCATCGCACGATATCAATTTTTCACTTTCGATCAAGCCGACGACAAACAAGCCCATATCGATGTTATCGCTGCTTGGGTGCTCGAACGCGAAACAGAATTCAAATTACCTAGGAACCCTTTCGAAAAAGATCGCAGATTGTCCTGTCCATTGTCTTACGGGTCTCCCATATAATAAGAGCCCTATCTGTCCATTAATCTAGGGACGTTCAAGCACGGGACGCGCGTTCCCGGGATACACAAACCCCTTTTCTTCCCCCTCTATTATTAAGAGGAGAGAGAACGGGATAAGAAGCGGAGGTCGCACCGGGTCCAGAAAGGGGAATAAGCCTAGCAAGCCGGACACGCCAGAACGCTGCCAATTCTCTATTGTCCTTGGCAATCGGCCATTTTCTCTTCACCTGTTCCAACTATTCTTTTTCTCGTTTTCGGAATCATCCAGCCAGAGAATTTAGCCATACCGAATCTCGAGGAATTTATTCAAAGGACGTGCTAGGTGTGATTTAATTTTTCGATTATAAGTGCACCTCAGAATGACTAGACCAAACAAAAGTTTAATGTTGCCTAGATGTTTAGTACCTATTTGTTTTCTGCCATGATTTATTAATATTTTTTTTTATATATATTACTTTGCACGCATCCAAAAGTTTGAAAGAATCTCCGTGTTATCACGAATCACCCTTCCCTCCGGGCGAAACTTTTTCAATTTCAATTCACCCTAATACCCCCTGTATTTTATCTGTATCGCGGATAAATATTTAAACACCGATCTATCCCAGCTCGGGAGCGTGAACTGACTCCTTTTAATGGCGAAACTTGGTGATACTTTTCCTAAATAATTGCCAATGACTGTACAGGAGTTGACGAAAGTTTGAACACTCACCGGTCAGAAGGAGCAGCAGCGTCACGGTCGAGTCCATCCCCAAAGCCGAAATTCGTCGAAACGCAATCAATTCAACGCATTCTCGGAACATTCCTGAAACAAGAATACCGGTCAGATCAAAGCATTACTCATCAGATTTCATTCCAATAAACAACAAAGACTGCGGTTTAATTTTTTTTAAAGCTGTTTATTCATCCGTTTATACGTAAAAAAAAGTAGTAGTATACCTCACCCTCCTTTTACACTGTATCTTTTTACATGATTTTGAAGTTACGTATTTCCATACGATTTATTCAGAGTTGCACGATATTTAAAAAAAAACATTTATTCAGAATTATACGATTTTTCTAAAATGATTCATCAGTTTAAAAGATGTATTTTAGGTAAACATTTAAACATTGAATCATATGAAACATTATACACACCATTTATTATTTTAGCACATTAGATTTTCTTATAATTGCATAAAATTTGCAGTCTAATTGTTACTATTCTTATCAAGTGTCCATCGAATTAAGTTTGTGAAAGCATTAATTTGAATAATATCTCGTTTTAGAATCGTCAATTCGTGCAAAGCTAACTGTGGCACAAAGGTAATATGTTTCGGTGGGATTGATTTTGAGTGCTTCTTGCGTGGCAAGCGGAGGCAGTAGAAATGAATTTTCGAGCGATTAATTGGAGATAGAAGCGAGTTCGAATAGTTCTCAGTGATGTATTCGTGTTTGAGTGGCAAATATGTCCAGCGTTCCCCTTGTTCGATAAATCTCGGTGGAGAGCTTTCAAAGTCTCTATTGGGATATTAAGGATTATCAATTTTGTGCGATATTTCAGTACTTGATGTCTATTATAAAAATAATTTAATAAAACAGCTCCCCACATAATAAATCCAATTTATTGTTTTATAATATTCAATGCAGGCTTTCATTTAATTCCCTTTATCAGAGCAACGGAAACTTTGAGAAATGAATTTCGCCATTTTTACTTTTCACCGGTGAGAGGAAACGAAAGCAGAAATATTCAAAACGATTTCCGATCCATTTAGCATGCATATGTGCGACAGGTCAATTTTTCCAGATGGAAAATAAATACCTGCGTGCGAAATGAGTCGGGAATCGTTTTGAGTATTTGTACACGCTCGATAAATTTAAGTGAATAGTCGATAGCCCGTGCTGCTTATTGCGACCTACAGATTTTACAGCGGCGTTAATGGCCGTGCTCGAGAATTAGCATGCAACCTCCGCGTCTGTTGATCAATTAATCATTTGGCCTAGGCGATGTTACGATCCTGGGACGATGCAACGGCACGAAATCTCGATTAAATGATGCACACGCGTGTCAAACGATCGCAAACCATGGCGAAAGTGAAGTTTAATAACGCGACGGGGGAACTGGTTATGGGAAATTATTTACCTTATAGCGGTAGCGTTGCTGCGGTCGCGTTCATGCCGCGAAGTACAACGCCCGAGCGTGTTGTTTCCGGGAATTTGATTCGCGATATTCAATGCAAGGGGAATGGGTTGTTTGAAGAAGGGTTATGGGGTGTGTTCAGCAAATGGCTCGTGTGCTATGCATTTGGGGAAACTCGATTTGTGATGCTTGTTTACCGTCCCATCTATGCGATTTGAATAAGAAGTAATCCAATGATACACAGTGAGCGCTATAAAGAGACAGTCTTTTGACAAAAACTCATCGTGAATGATTTTAAATGATATTTTTTACGTAGAATAATAGATTATTTTCTAGTTGTAAATAAAATGTCTAGCTGTAAATGAAATGTACAGAACAACTGGAAAGGGTATTGCATGCCAACAATGTTTCTAGCTGTAAGGGAAATTTGTTAAAGGAACTTTATTGGTTCTCAGAAGGTGAAAGGCGTGAGGTTAGACGGTAAAGGAATTTCTATTTCCGAGGAATACACTTCAGAGCGACGCTCGGCTGGAATTGAAACGTATTAGCCTGGAACGTGGGAACACGTGGTATAAACTGGTCGATAAGCGATAAGATTGATGGTCCTGCGGCAAAGATATTCATTTATTTCTGAAGAGTGACACGCTATTTTTCAGGATGCTCCGCAACGAGCGTAATACATTTATCTTAATATTTCATGCTGTCCGGAGGACGTGCGTCTCTATGTATGTGTAATGTAACCGTGCGAGTCGGAAGTAGAAGGAAATACATGACGTATGTATTTTATTTCCCTTACCGGAAAAATCTAAGCAAGACATCCATATTTCGTTTATTATCCATTCTCGTTTTTCGCTACAACAGTGAACTTATCCATATCATTTCAATTGCCAATAAAACGTGCAGTGTTTAAATACTAGCAGTCCCAGTTGCGGATCCGTCCGCACTAATTATCGTGTATAGAAAATAAATATTTCAGAAAAGATAATTTGTCTACTCTACGTTCTAAATCTTCGAACAAACCACGAAAATGAACCAGTCCAGATCCGAACTATACTTCATCATCGGACTGCAGGACACGTAGCGTGACCACCGAAACGAATAACTACCCTTTCAATTTTTCTACCGCGACAGACTGAAATCCAGGGGGGCGCACGTAGCTCGAACGTAACTTCGAGGAGATCACGCGCGCGTTGGCGCAGAGGGTACGACGACCGAGTTATGGTCGCGCAGAAGGGGTGGGAAGGGTGGCCAGGCAGCGAAAGCACATTTCGTTCGGCCAGCCAGGGATGGGGGTCGGTACCCGGGACGCCGGAACCGTGACGGTGGTCATTTTTCACGTCGCGGACGTCCGTTTCCGGTCCACGATCACCGCGAAAATACAAATAAAAATGGCTAAGGAAATATGTACGAGCTGTACAAGCATCGAATCCTCGTTTCGTACATGGTTTTCTGTTCCCTCCACGACTTTTGTTTCTCAGACATCGGGTTGAAAACGCGAACGGTAATGAGCAATACTTCCAAGATTTTTAAATGTTTTCGTGTCTTTCGATACTGATGAACGGTCTTCGAGAGGTTTCACTGATTTTTCATTACGCTTTTAGTGTGCTGTTGGTTCTGCTACAAACATTAAAGAAAATAGTACACACATTTATTAATTTTTAATTTTTATCACAGAAAAATATTTCTACAGTTTTTTAGCACATTTGGTTGAAGTATTCTGACATAAGTAATTTAGAAACATCTTGGAAGGAAAACCGCTGAAGAACGCTTTAACCACTTTCCTCGAGGACCTACTCATCTCTTCCACAAAGTACCTTCATTTTTTATTACGAGTACCCTTATTATATTTAAAACGTCCTTATTAATACATCCTGAGACAACGAAACGACAAGAATTCACTTCTTTGTAACAATCACTAAAGTATTTCTGTATAATTTATGTTATGTTAAAATGATAGAAAAATAAGCCATTAAATAGAAACTTGCTATATAATATGTTGATTAAAGAAAGGAATCAAAATTTTGTCATTCGACATAACAATTCAAGATGTAATAAATTTTTTAATAGCCTCGTAAAATCTTTATTACACAGTTTTTTTATTAATGTTATATCTAATACCTGTTAAAATTTGGATGCCTTGTCAAATCCTTTGATCCTTGATAATACAACTTTTGAAATGATTGATCAAGTATTCTCAGCATGCACAAATGTATGGAATAGTATTACAACGAAAGTTATCTGTCACTTGGTTTTTCGTTTTAGGAGAAACTCGAGCCAAGAGGAATCGTCAATCGAGATCACCGTTTCAAAATCGGTTCCCGCAACTTTTTGCAATTTAAATGCGATAACAAGTCCGATTCGGACGCGTCGATAATCGCTTTCATCGAAAATCACGATTTTTCATCCGCGAGCCCGAATTCTCGTTTCAACCTGTATCGTCATCCCGCGAACCCAATTTCCCAGCTAGCCTCGCAATTTAAGCGCAACCTAGTTCAATACGAATTGATGTGATCGATCGATCATCGAGTTTTGCTTTGCTTCTTCCGAGGGAAAGTGCTTTTATTCAAAGTGGAAAAGAATGCTTAAGAAATCGCGGTTCGATTTGCAATGTATGCATGTCTATGCACGTCTGTCATTTTTTATAAAAGCGTATCGCTTCATATCTTGAACACAGCTTTTTATCATATTTCTTAAACTCTTGGCAGAGATTTTATGGCTCATATTGTATAATCCTGAGGAATTGTAATTAATGAAGTAAATATTTGAATAATCAAAGTTCAACAGAGAAAGAAAGAGCTAATAGTGCGCACTGCGCAGATGAATTTTAAATCGCATTGAAACGGAAACGTCTAAAGAGAATCTGCATCTCAAAACCCCATCCAGCCGAATTCAACATCGCTGTACATCCTAGCGCAGCCATTAAGCCATCGTTCTCAGAGATAGAGAAACGGAGAGGCATTTCGAAAAAAAACTCCAGCAAACCATCGTCAGTTACGTTGGAACGACGACGCATAGTGCCTGTGTACGTGTATACAGAGAGAAAAAGAAAGGGGGAGGGAGAAAAAAAATTATTAAAGGTCTCGACGTCGGCGCGGCGACATTACTACGCGCGGGATCAACCGTTTCAGTATCGCATGAATGCATTATTCGCCTGAAACGCGCGAGTAACCATAGACACGGTGAACAGATTTTCGTTCGATCATGCGACCGGGGAGAAAAAGGTTTTCCAGCCTGCCCTCCTCCCCTCTTCCCTACGCTCCGGGGACTGTCACTTTGCGCCCAACGTTTGACGCTTTTACCCTCGCATCGTGGCCTCTCTTTCTCTGTCGGAGCTCTCTGCCCTCTTCACTGAAAAGAAAGTCAGCCGGAGTGGAAATAGCAACCAGAGAAACCGTGTCGTCATCCTAGTCGGTTTTTACAGGGAGCACTCGAGCCACGGCAAACATAACTCGCGAATGGCCATACGCGAGTTACAATGCGCGACAACGAGAAAAAGGGATACGTATTTTTTTTCTCGTTGATATTCGATTCGAGAAAGGGTGCCTTTCAACGGCTGCTTCTTTTCCTAACCCTTCACGGGTTTTCACAGGAGGAATGAAGTGGTTGAAAGGGGAGTCCGGATGAAGAGTTTGATTTCGCGGGGTTTGACGGGGGGGGATAGAAGTTTCCTCACGATTTCGGGAGCTTTTAGAACGCACAATGCGGATTAAGAGCGTTCGGTTTGACGGATACATTGTACAAAATTAAGTTCAATGTGGTAAACGCGTAAGGGAAAATGATCAAAGGAATGAGCTTCCAATGGGTAACATTTTTAAACCGCGTTTAGCTATGTATTGTAATTATGGTTATTTATATCAGGGGTTTGTAAAATCCATTGCTATACAGTAACCAAATAATATAAGAAGTAAACTTAAAAGTGAGGTAATACAAAAATGAAATGTAACAATAAAACGATAATAACTAAGATTGACATAGTCACATTAGATCGAACAATACCTATATAAGTACTTTTCGTCTATTATATTATTCCTTGCACTACAGAGAGGAGGCAACAAGAAATTCCTAACGTGTTTTTCGTGGCTAACCTGAGAAATTACATGTCTCGATGCGTTTCCATCGTTCGGCTCGTTTCGGGGATCCTTTCCGGTAATGGAAACCATTATTGTGGCGAATATCGAAAAGGATTCGGAGGAACGGGGCGGGAGGGGGGTTCGGTTTAATCGGTGGAAAATCTACTTTGCCAGAAAATTACGATATTGAATTCGTTGGCACTTTAACAAGTCCCCCGCCTCGGAACCCCGAGGAACCCGATCGATCTCGGCGCGGCTGAGAACTCGCCTTTTGTCCGTCCGCTTACGATACGTTCTAAATCGCTTATATTCCCGAACGTCTACGCTCTCTCTCACCTGTTGAATACCAAAAGAAATTTCACCGTATCCCCTTACGCCCACCCACTTCGTTTCCCGTTGATCCGCGCCGCGCTCAGAAATAACGAGAGAGAGTGAAAAAAGCGAAGGGCGTCGTGGCTCGGCGCGCGTGAATAATGGATAAAAACCGGTCACGTGCCCGAGCCTTTTCTTCAAACGAACGCATTCGAACCCTTTAACGGAACGGCAATGGCGCACGGGTTTCACGAGGGTTTCGCCGCACTTATACGGGATGCACAAGTTTAAAGGTCGAATTTCGATGAGTTAGCAACTTGGTTTTTGTTCATGAAATGAAAGGATTCAGGTACAACGAAGTCCCAAGAAACTAACGACAAACATTTCTATTGCCTAAGTAAACGAATGAAAGGAAAACTTAATCGAATATTCATAATAAAGTACATATGACGACAGTAAGTGCAGATA
>NW_017131153.1:2587-8089 GCF_001652005.2 Ceratina calcarata | reverse complement strand
TAGGAAGTAAACATAAAAGTGAGGTAATACAAAAATGAAATGTAACAATAAAACGATAATAACTAAGATTGACATCATAGTCACATTAGATCGAACAATACCTATATAAGTACTTTTCGTCTATTATATTATTCCTTGCACTACAGAGAGGAGGCAACAAGAAATTCCTAACGTGTTTTTCGTGGCTAACCTGAGAAATTACATGTCTCGATGCGTTTCCATCGTTCGGCTCGTTTCGGGGATCCTTTCCGGTAATGGAAACCATTATTGTGGCGAATATCGAAAAGGATTCGGAGGAACGGGGCGGGAGGGGGGTTCGGTTTAATCGGTGGAAAATCTACTTTGCCAGAAAATTACGATATTGAATTCGTTGGCACTTTAACAAGTCCCCCGCCTCGGAACCCCGAGGAACCCGATCGATCTCGGCGCGGCTGAGAACTCGCCTTTTGTCCGTCCGCTTACGATACGTTCTAAATCGCTTATATTCCCGAACGTCTACGCTCTCTCTCACCTGTTGAATACCAAAAGAAATTTCACCGTATCCCCTTACGCCCACCCACTTCGTTTCCCGTTGATCCGCGCCGCGCTCAGAAATAACGAGAGAGAGTGAAAAAAGCGAAGGGCGTCGTGGCTCGGCGCGCGTGAATAATGGATAAAAACCGGTCACGTGCCCGAGCCTTTTCTTCAAACGAACGCATTCGAACCCTTTAACGGAACGGCAATGGCGCACGGGTTTCACGAGGGTTTCGCCGCACTTATACGGGATGCACAAGTTTAAAGGTCGAATTTCGATGAGTTAGCAACTTGGTTTTTGTTCATGAAATGAAAGGATTCAGGTACAACGAAGTCCCAAGAAACTAACGACAAACATTTCTATTGCCTAAGTAAACGAATGAAAGGAAAACTTAATCGAATATTCATAATAAAGTACATATGACGACAGTAAGTGCAGATAAGATAAAAATAAAAATAGCAAAGAACAACTAATAAGAATTCTGTTAAATATTTATCACAGACGCTTAATATAGAAGACAGACGAATGCATTTCCATTAGATAATGCTATAGGATATTCGGAGATTTGAGGAAACGAAAGACTGACGAGCTTGTCTAAACGCGATAAAGCCCCAAACTGAGGCGTACGTCACGTAACGGTCGCGTAAACATAAGTGGGTTGAGTTCAGGCGTTCATTGCGTTAAGCGAAAAATCCTGAATAAGCTCGGAAGTCGACGAACAAGAAAAAAGAATAATAATAACGGAGCTGCTGGAGTAACCATAATAAGAAATTGTTCTTATGTTTGCGGTACATATAATTAGACGACAGATTTTATGCACTTATATATTTAAATGATTATAGAAATTTGTATCTTTCAAATTCACACCCCAAATGTATTGCTATTTTCGGGGAAAGTAACACAATAAAAAACGAGTCGAGAATCATTATCTCAAGCTGTACACGACAATTGATCTACCAGGAATAATCTTCAATTCCACTAAAGTTGTTTATAAAGAAGGAAAAAGGTTACGAGAATTCCAGTGGAAAGCGGAGTCGTTCCTGATTGATTAAAACTCCGTCTGCAGCGTCGCGGCGGAAATTACAGAATGTAATTTACACGGAACGTCCTCCAGTAAAAGATACAAACGGGGACCATTTTTAAAAGTACCTACGCAAACTCCCCGCTAAACCTTATCTAAATTCTCGCGCCCTCTTTATCAGCGGAAACGATCACCGCTGTCAGTCCGTACCTTTTTCCCTTTCCGAGAAACCTTTTCACTCTTTTCCAACCGCGTAAGACTTTGAAGGTCGTAGATTAATGCCCCGTTCGACAAAGAAAGAAAGAAGAAATTCAAGAATATATTTTATTTCAGTTGATTCAGCTCAACGTGATGATTAATCGTCTTTAACACTATATAACACAGGATTGTTTTTGCAATGCCCACTATGTACTTATAAAATTTCTCATACCAAAAATTTTGGAAGAAAATTAGGTATTACATAAAAATTAAGAGAAAATTCATTTTTCGATCAACAGTATTTATCAATCAGCAATCAATATTTTTCACAATACATCCGTGTAAACCAGTTTCTGTTTTCGTAATTTTTAATAGTTGCAAATAATTGTTGAAATGTGAAAAAGAGCTGACGTGAGCAATTCTATTTGCGGATGTGCTGCTGGCATATCTTTATAAAAATCACGTAGTGGCAACAAATTAATACTTCTAATAACAGATTAAAACCCATCACCGAAATGAAACAACAGTGGATTACAAAGGGGGCGAGACAAAGGAGGGCGGTCGGCGTCTGGGAAAGGAGGAAACTGGAGGAGCTCGTTAAAGTGATCGAAGCGGCACTCCGTTTCGCTCTTCGGCCCTGTCACGACACGATGCACCGTAGTTCGCGTTGGCCCCGGATAAATTGGAAAGAGGAGAGACGACCAGGCGATGAAAAAAGCTCGATGAGCGCCACTCGTGGCATCTGATAAGGCACGGCTATTCAATTAGTGTCCCGTGAACCTGTTACGATCGATAACGCCGTTATAAATATCCGCCGAAGGATATACAGTGGAAATGGAACCGGTCAGAGATACGTATCGAAGTCGGGAGTGTGAAAGATTTTTTGTAAATAGTTCGTATGAATAGAAATTGAACTGTCTTTTTCAGTAAATGAGATATGAGAAGATAGGCATTTAGTGTTTGAAAATTTAAAGTGTACTGCTTAATTGCAATGATTCGAGAGGAATTTTGAATAGTTCTCTAGACAAATTATCTCCCAGTTAAGATAGATTTAATAAGAGTACGTATTTACAATTGTTATACACGGAAACAACACTGAAATTGTTATACATAGAAAATTAATAAATGTATGTCAAATTTAAAATGGGCTACCTTTAAATTTTTTATAAAAACCAGCACGAACTTCCCGGACAACTTAATAATAACTACAAACTTATGGTGAAGGGATTATACGTCAAGAAAATAGGCAATCGTGAGGCCAAGAGTTATCAGAATGAACATTACCGGCAATCGTTTTATAAAGCCACGTCGAAGGTAAGATAACTCTCATAAAACGTAATAAGCGACGGATATAGGGCCGGGAACATCCGACAATCTCCGTTTCCTTCGAATCTCTATTTCCACCCCACATAATGAGACCTCTTTGTCTCGCTCGACCCGGTGCCCGCTAAAAAGGAGAATTTATTTTCTTCGACGGCTCATCTTCGATTCAGCCGATTATCATAGGGCAGCCACTTCGAGCCTAACAAATTAATACTTCTAATAACAGATTAAAACCCATCACCGAAATGAAACAACAGTGGATTACAAAGGGGGCGAGACAAAGGAGGGCGGTCGGCGTCTGGGAAAGGAGGAAACTGGAGGAGCTCGTTAAAGTGATCGAAGCGGCACTCCGTTTCGCTCTTCGGCCCTGTCACGACACGATGCACCGTAGTTCGCGTTGGCCCCGGATAAATTGGAAAGAGGAGAGACGACCAGGCGATGAAAAAAGCTCGATGAGCGCCACTCGTGGCATCTGATAAGGCACGGCTATTCAATTAGTGTCCCGTGAACCTGTTACGATCGATAACGCCGTTATAAATATCCGCCGAAGGATATACAGTGGAAATGGAACCGGTCAGAGATACGTATCGAAGTCGGGAGTGTGAAAGATTTTTTGTAAATAGTTCGTATGAATAGAAATTGAACTGTCTTTTTCAGTAAATGAGATATGAGAAGATAGGCATTTAGTGTTTGAAAATTTAAAGTGTACTGCTTAATTGCAATGATTCGAGAGGAATTTTGAATAGTTCTCTAGACAAATTATCTCCCAGTTAAGATAGATTTAATAAGAGTACGTATTTACAATTGTTATACACGGAAACAACACTGAAATTGTTATACATAGAAAATTAATAAATGTATGTCAAATTTAAAATGGGCTACCTTTAAATTTTTTATAAAAACCAGCACGAACTTCCCGGACAACTTAATAATAACTACAAACTTATGGTGAAGGGATTATACGTCAAGAAAATAGGCAATCGTGAGGCCAAGAGTTATCAGAATGAACATTACCGGCAATCGTTTTATAAAGCCACGTCGAAGGTAAGATAACTCTCATAAAACGTAATAAGCGACGGATATAGGGCCGGGAACATCCGACAATCTCCGTTTCCTTCGAATCTCTATTTCCACCCCACATAATGAGACCTCTTTGTCTCGCTCGACCCGGTGCCCGCTAAAAAGGAGAATTTATTTTCTTCGACGGCTCATCTTCGATTCAGCCGATTATCATAGGGCAGCCACTTCGAGCCTTAATGAGAAGTCGAGCTGGGTGTAAATGTCCCTTTCAAGGATGGGTTCTCCTCTGACCGCGGAAAAATCGCACCTACCACAGCACCGATGTGATCTCCGTTCGAATCGCTCGAGACCTCTTCAGGCCATGAAACGCCCCCGGTGAACAGAATTAATTGAACCTCGTGAAACGAAAAGGAAGTAAGAGTGGATGGATTGCGAAATTAAACTGTTTTATTAGCTTTTTTAACTGTAGATGGAAAAAAATAATACATTTTAAGAGTGGTTGTTGAGTAACAATTAACAATACTTGAAGTGTACTTCACCAAGTATTGTTTCACATACACTTATATCATGAATATTCTACAGCACTATCTACTGATTGTCTTGTTGTATAGCAATCTTACTCAGTATTCAAGTTCGATATAGATTTCCGTTTTCTCTACTTTCTACACCGTCATCATCCCTGTACGCTTTGAACGATTAATTCGTTCACTGCCGGAAATAGTTTACAATTATATATGATATAAAATATACCCTAGTTCTAAAATGACAATTGAGTGTTTTATATCAAGAATTTATTGATCAATCAAAGGTCTTCCATTAATGAAGAAATTCTTTTAATAATAAACGTCCATTTGTGCGACCTGTACAATATTCTTTAATTCCTAACACTCCCTGCTAAAAATTCAGTGGAAAAAACCAGTCGATCCCGACGGACGAACAAACGTTGATTCATGGTCGTTAGCGATGCGCAGGTCGAAATTTCAGAGGCTCTCGCTCGTCGTATATCAGTTCGTGAAACATCAAGCTGACACGGTTGGTCGTTAACGGAAGAACGCTCTCAGACGCGTCGTTCCGATCGCTTTGATGAAAGATTTATGAGATTTACAACGAGCCGGTGTTCGCAATCAAACCTGGGGAGAGGAGAGCCCTCGCGAAAATAGCTGATGCCGCACCGTCGCGTTTGTGTTCGCCGACGGGTGCCGCGATGAAACAACAAATCAGTGGATACCGTAACGATTCCTTGAGAATTTTTAAAATCGAATACATTTTCAAGATATTTTCTCTTTGAATTCTGAACACATTTCTTCCATTCATTCAAATTCACAATTATATCATAATGGATTAAAATATTAACGATACAATATAATGTACAAACGGGATGTTCCAAATTCTAATTACAAGCCCTAATAAAAAAGTTAAAAATCAT
>NW_017131153.1:0-1706 GCF_001652005.2 Ceratina calcarata | reverse complement strand
TTCTTTTAATTTTTTGTTACACATTATGTAGTAAAATAAGTCTTTTAATATCTCACAGGAAATTGAGTTGTTCGATTTGGTATTAAAAGGTTCTTCCGTTTTGACATGTGTCCGAATATTAATGGAAGTCACTGTATGTAAGTTGTGACGGGAGGATTGAACGTCAAATAATCTGCAGGATAATCGTAGAAGTGATTCCAATTGCAAGACCCTCGTCGTTCGCGTGCGAGATGCTCGGCGAGATAAATGAAATTCATAAGACGGCGGTATCCTTGAGGCGGGACTTTCCCCGTCTGCGGGGGCGGTCGAGCAATAGTTTTGCGGCCGAGCTTTCGTCGGCGGTTACGAGGGGGTCGGGGTCACGGCCCCGTGCAACAAGTGATGTTATTAGGTTGGCGGCGGGCAGGAGAGTGGAAAGGGGGCACCTGCGAACGGCGAATCATAATGCATAACTCTTGGCCGTCCTTGTCTTACCCCTCCGGCGCGGCTATTCAACTTCCACTACGAGTTTACCCCGACGCGACCCACCGAGATTTCTCCCAGGAAACGGAAGTTGTCGATCGATCTCGTGTACCAGCAAGTTTCTCTGCGTATAACAACTTTTCTTTATCTTTTGCCGTATCCCGTAGTCTTTGTACTGTCTTTTAATTTAGCAGTTCTCTTCTTGTCTTCTCTTTTATATTAACATTTCAATACTTTATTATTTTAATTTTCTTTAATGATAATCAAATTATCTCCTGTTTCATTCTCTAATGTATCATTTTTCCATTATTTTATGAAGCTATTGAACACGATGGGTTACATTTATTATAATCAGTGCTAGGATTCAGTGAAAGGGATGGAGATACTAGGGTGGAAACGATTTCTTACCCAAGGTTGAGTTTAATGGAGTGTGGTACGGAATGAGATGTTAAGAACTGAATGTGTGAAATGAATTGAGAATATTTCTATATAAGCAAAATGCAAGTTTTTGTTGCCCCTATACAATGCACTATTCATGTTGGATAAAACTTTATGTTAAAATATAAAATTATTATGAACTATTGCACTTTTATGTATGTTTCAGAAATTGTTTTCTATGAATTCTATAGAAAATTATATTTATAATTATATATATAATTATAATACGTATAATTATTTGAAGCAATAATATACACTTCATTAGTTCATATAGTCTAATTGTAAGCTCAATTTTAAATAAACCTGCTAATGAGTATAAGCTACCAGGAAATGTAATTTTGGTACAAATTGTAAAGCTGAAATGTAGGATCCTTGTTAGTGCTCGTCACTCCGCGATTTGACTGTCCGAACTTTGAGAAAGTTTACCCGGTGGTCGACCTGTACCACTCAAACCGTTGGCCAGTTAATTCATTTTCCTTGTAGACGGTTCCCGTCTTTCTAGCTAGTTTTATTTCGTCGCCGGAACGTGTTAATCGCGCAGACTCCTTTATATCGTTTAAAAGCAGTTCCAAATGCTGCAAGAGAGAACGTGTAAGAGGAGAGCAAAAGGAGAGAATGAGCGAGTTAAGATTGTAAATGTAAATCAAGTCCACATTCCTTGGATAAAGGATTATGGTATAATAAGAGGTAGTAAACTTTTTACTAGTGCTACTATTTGCCTATTGACTTATTATAAATAACTTACAATATCTCGAATATGCAATATATTGTACATCGAAGTATCTATTAATATTATATTAGAGATA
>NW_017131152.1:0-518 GCF_001652005.2 Ceratina calcarata | reverse complement strand
TATAACAATATGATATTACATCCTGAAAGGACACGTCGGATTATTGAATACGAACACGGGTCGATTCTCTCTGTCTTTAGACAGTTTCTTTGGTGATCAAAACGTTACTTATAAAGTACCGTTAATACTAAGTACCAATCATGGCTTGATCGCAGCATGCACAAGAGCAGATCATGAAGAGAGTTGCAGTTCCTGATTTCAGTGAACAGTCGTTGTCTCTCTTCGTCCCATGCCGTGCATCGGAACAGAGTGTGCAAGTTACAATCGCATGGATCACCGCAGTGATGGCAGATGGTGGAAGGTTCTTTTCTAATCCTATGTAGGTACTTTCCGAAGCAACCATGTCCGGAAAAGGACTGAGAAACATGAAACGTAAGTTTTCCATGTTTACGAGAGTACCATTCGTGAAAGTGTGGGAAGAATGCAGATACCATTGGATGCAAAACATAAGATGGAGAACACAGTCTTTCCTTCCATCTGGGAAGCATAATATTATGCCTTTCTCTTTTGAGAGCTAG
>NW_017131151.1:0-518 GCF_001652005.2 Ceratina calcarata | reverse complement strand
GGATATATATTTATGTTATTATACATATATTTTGTTTTTAGTTTCAGTACATGAAGGAGTCTTCTATTATAGAATGTTCCTTTTTGGACTTTCTTTCGCACATTTTACATATTAACTAGATAATTTCTTCCGTATTTACGTTTCAACAACATTTGAAACTTCTGTTAAAGTAAAAGATCGAGAATCAAAGCGAACGTAATTAATGAAAAATAATTTTCTCACACAGCAATATAAACGGACCAATAATAATTCAAAATTAATCAACTTATGGAAGCGAAATGAGTTTTTGAATCAATTAATCGTCTATATTATATAAACATTGCGCGTGTCCATGTAAAAAGATATATTGTGAATAATATGATAATATCAATTTTTTCATATTAGTAGCGTGATCATTTGAAAACTGAATATTGTGTTGTACAGATATATTTTTATTATAACTTTATTTAGGAAAATAAAGGTAAATAGATTTTTCAAAAGCGTCGCAATAGAAGACTCTATTTAGATAAGAGCAGATG
>NW_017131149.1:0-518 GCF_001652005.2 Ceratina calcarata | reverse complement strand
GAACTGTGCGTATGTATAGGCATCTATGAGTTGTACTTGCAGAAACGTTCAAGAAAATCTGCAGACATTGCTCCGGAAACGTTTCACGTGCTCATCTGGCAGCACGTGCTGCGTTCACAGCAATTCAACGCGTGCGTGTGCCTATTTACTCTGGCTTTCAGTCACTTCAAACTCCATTAACTGACAGAAGGAAAGAATACAAGTTATTATTGATTTGTTCCGTATAGTATTAGAAAAGCAATACACATATTTGATATCTATTGAGTAAATCCTCAATCCATTCAATCCGTATAATAAACGTATTTTCACTTCAATTCATGGATCATCGTAATTGAAAGATATTATTTATTTTCTGCGCAATGAAGTGGAATATATTCTGTACTAAATAATCTTTTTATCATCTCGAGTCTTGTTTTGTAAACGCTCATACAGTGCCGGAAATTTCTACAAATATAGACATTTTTATTTTCTTATATTATCCTTCAGATTTTTTTCAAGCAGACATTATTTCTGATAAA
>NW_017131148.1:0-518 GCF_001652005.2 Ceratina calcarata | reverse complement strand
TTATATTTATTAACGCACATTTAAGATTATAAAAATTTCAATATTAAGTATCGAAGATTCAGTATTGAAATATTGATTCTGAAAATCGAAAATATGACAACCCTGCTGATCTCTTCTTGAGACCGACCGATCGTTTTCGAACCGTTGAATGAATCATCTTCCTCGTTCGGGACGAAGAATGGATAAAGACGAAGTCAGGTAAATAATAGCCCGTGGGGTAGAGGAGATCGCTTGTCAAGCGGGTCAAGTTTGCTCGTTTTTCGACCGGATGATGCGGCCTGTAACGCGAGCGACGAGCCCTTCCTTTATCAGGTGATCGCGGATCCTTGTGCGAACCGTGTCTACCGCAGCGTGATGTCAAGGCCCGAGTTTCAAACCCCGGGGTATTGAACCCATCCTCTCCTAGTTAGGAATTTTCATTAAATTCAGATTCAACTCAAAATCGAATAATTGATACATGACTACATCTTTTTATTTATTAAACGAGCTAAAAGTCCATTTATAGACACGAGAAATCA
>NW_017131147.1:0-518 GCF_001652005.2 Ceratina calcarata | reverse complement strand
GGTAGGAAGGTACAAGAGTGTAAGAAACGTCGGATTGAAGCACTCCAGCAGCAGCTGAACGACGCGCAGGCAAATCCTACATGCGAAATTCCTGTTCGCGCTGGGCGACAACCGATTATCGAGCCTCAAGGAAACTCCTACCGTGAGACACCCGACGGCATAGAACGTAGGCCGCCTTCAAATTCCCCAAGTTACTCTCCTCCGCCGCGATCTCCGCAAGAATCGTGTCAAGGAAAGTGCCCGGTAGACGTAATCGACTTAGTAAGTGACAGTGACAGTAAAGACACCGTGTTGAACGTTTCGCCGCCTGTAGAACCAATCGAAATTCTTGATACAGACTTCGCAAAGAAAACGTATCACCACCGTCAAATTCTGCGTCGCGTTTTACTGGCATACGCCAGGTGCGCCCCCGGCGAAATACCGAAGGAGGTAGCCGATTGGTGTAACGATAGCTTCGACCTCAAAAATCTGTAAGTACAGAATTTAAATCAAAATGGCTAACCAACCGGAAACGAGAT
>NW_017131146.1:0-518 GCF_001652005.2 Ceratina calcarata | reverse complement strand
AGTGGAAGAGTGATGAGTCCCAGAACTCAAGCGCCCGAAACCGAACGCCTTTGATAAGGCTCAACGACGTGCTGCTCGACTTTTCTGGGACAAACACTTGAAAGTGCCAAATACTCCGGTTCTCTCCCTCGAGCCCGAGGGACCTTCGCGTCGTCGGAACACAGGAAATTAAATAAATCATATAAAATTTCAATTTGGAATGTTGGCGTATTTGCGCCCGATGTCTCCAAACCAAAATACAAATTATAATAATACAAAAAACTTCGTATTATTATATTCGCTCAGTTATTATCGCTCCTCGGTTGGCCCTTCTATCGACGGAACCTGTAAACAAAAATACGTAACGGCAAATTATATTTGTATTCCCCTAGCGAATTAAGTGGACTGTATTATTCTTGCGAGAATAATCTTTCGCTTCGAGATTCTTACAGGTTACAGCATAAACTCGTTAAATGCTTTAAAAACTTTACCATTTACGGAATTACTGGTAAAATCATATCGAACCACTTGTTTTCATT
>NW_017131145.1:0-518 GCF_001652005.2 Ceratina calcarata | reverse complement strand
GAACTATAGGATGCGATAATGTAAAAATTGAATTTCTAAAATAAATCTTTATATTTTATAAAGTACGAATGAGTTCTGAAAATCACGCCACCACATCAAACCGATATACGTTGCGCAATCTGATAACAGAACTCTTACATAGCCTCGGAAATAAGAAGATTATTGAGGAATGTATTCTCTATAATTGTAAAGTGCAGGAAATTATGAACCGATTAAAGAATGAAGGATATAAAGAGTTTTTTGACAGTGAGGAATGTGATAATACTGCAAAGTGTCCTCAATTCATGGATACTAAATGCATCGAAATAGTTGATTTAAGGAAAAGATTAAATAAAATAATTGCTATGGATACAATGTTTTGTAGTTTCGAACTTGTGCGCTCAAAAAATACTGAACTTTATCAAAGGTTCGTACTGTTCGTTGTGTTATAAAATAAATTCTACGTGATGTACTTGTATTCTATGTTTACAAATTTTTGTTAATAGTCTCTTTAAACAATTAAATATACATCATCCACT
>NW_017131144.1:0-518 GCF_001652005.2 Ceratina calcarata | reverse complement strand
GTAGAAGCAACGTTGACAGATCAGGATGCTGCTATAAGTGTGGAAGTGATGAACACGTAGCGCGAAACTGCCAGGCGACCATCATGACATGCAGGCTGTGCGAAGAGGACAAACTTCCGTCAGCACACAGGATGGGGAGTAACGCGTGCGCCAAACTACGCAGTTTTAAAGAAAATACAGATCCCAAAAAAAATGACAAATCCAGAGGCATTAAGACAACCATTAAAAGGAAACCAGACGATGTACCTACACTAAGTACCGCGACAGAATCCCATAGGGAAAGTCCGAGAAGAGTGAGCGCTGATACACACGACGAACCTGAAAAGGTGAAACAAATTAGGAATAAAGCTAATTAAACGAAACAACTATGGACATAAAAATCATTCAATCTAATTTGAACAAATCGTACGCGGCGCATCTGCTATTTCTAAAACACTGTGAGGATACCAACACAGATATAGGTATTGTTAAAAATTCGTATAAGTCGGAGGCATCAGCATGAGATACATGCGCCTCCG
>NW_017131142.1:11021-11760 GCF_001652005.2 Ceratina calcarata | reverse complement strand
TATAGGGATATTTGCATTGAGAGTAGTTTCTTGTGTTGAGGCTAGATATAGTATCTTTCAGAGCTTTTTGCTTGTTAGAAACGTAGAATATTGAAAGTGCTGAGATTATATGAGTTTTATCGCTCTTTGCTGACGTACTGGTTCGAAGATTGGTTAATTGTGAATTAATTGACTGTGAAAATTTGAGTGAGGTGGCGAGCGCCATCTCGCGGTTTTGTGTTGAACATTAATGATTAATAGTATTGCTGACGGGTGCGTTTCTGTTGAGTATAGGGTTTTAGGTACAATAGTGTGTTGAAAGAGGGAGGACGGTTCTCTAGTGTTCAAACATAGTTATAAAGTTTAATTGATTGCTTGTAGGAAAGTGTCAGTGGTGTAAGGCTTGGATAACTGAAATTGTTTTATTGAGAGTAATTGTACTGTTCAGTGTAGTATCCCGGTAACTCGAGTGTCGAAATACGAAGCAAAGGTTACATAGTGCGTGTGCGCGAGGTGAAATAGGGGTTTTTTGTGTTGAGGCTTGTTTTTGGTGAGGTAGCTGGAGATTGTAAAATTTTTTCAAAGTCTATTGGCGGTTCGAGACGCTGGAAATATTAGGAATTTTTAAAAGCTTCATTGCTTTTTGTTTGTTTGTTGGTTTGTGATTTGAGGAATTAAACTTGTTTGGCTGAAATATTTGTGTTGTGTTGCGAACGCCATCCTGCGGCTTAGAGTTGAATATTGTAGTCAATCAGAATGG
>NW_017131142.1:0-10903 GCF_001652005.2 Ceratina calcarata | reverse complement strand
GTATTTGATAGATTTGGATTTGCTGTTCGCGGTATGAGCTTTAGTAATATTTATCGTTATTAAGTTGAATCATGTTCAATTTTTAAAATAATAACTTAATTCAATAGAAAAGGAAAGAAGCGAATTATAGTAAATAATTTTATTATATAATTATTAAGAGTTTTATTTAACGAATTGGGATAAAGTATAATTGAAGTCTAGTTGAAAAAGTAGAGATATAGTCTTAGTTGGTGCAGTACTAATGTGCCTATCGATCTTTAATTGGATGAGATCTGTATTTCTTTTGACCTGCTCTGTTTTAGTATCATTTGATTTAGTCATTATTTAATTTAAAAAAAAGAAGAAGAATGAAGGGAAGTTGTAAATAAAGATCTGATTATGTTAACTCTTATTGAATGCTGAGTGAAATGTATGGACTTTGGTGTGCGCGGTATGAGTTTTAGTTTTATCATTTGTTATTAGGAAGATCTATGATTGAATATCTTAATTTATTTCGTTTAATAAAGAAAGAAAGAAGCGTATCATATTGTATATATATATATTATATTTTAATTAAGTGTATTAATAAAAGTATTGAGGTAGAGCATATTTAAAGTTTAACTTAACGAGGAAAGACATTGTTTTAAATGGTGTAATATCAATGTGCCTATTGATATTTAATTGATTAAATCCCGTTAATTCTTCTGACCTATCTCGTTTGATGGTAGTTGTCTCAGCTATCTTTTAATTAAATAAAAAAAGGAAATTGTAGAAAAGGATTTGCCTACGTTGACACTGATTGATTATTGAGTAAGTTGTATGGAATTTGTTGTGTGTGGTATGTGTTTCAGTACTGTCTTTGGTTACTAGGATGATTTATATTCAATATCAAATTATTTTTTGTTTCAATAAAGAATGAAAAGAAATATATAATAATATATATATATATCTTGTATTTTGGTTAAGTGTATGGACATGGAACAGGATTAGAGTTTGATTGATCAAGGATAAGTATAGTTTTGGCTGATGTATCGTCAATGTGCCTGTTGATCTTTAAATTGGCTGGATTCTGTGTCTTTGCTGTCCTGTCTCGTTTTGATAGCCGTTGATCTAGTTATCTTTTAGTTAAAAATAATTTGTAGATAAAGATTTGCTTACGCTGGTTCTTATTGATTGTTAGTTATTTTGTATGGATTTTGTTGTGCGTGGTATGAGCCTTAGTTTTATCCTTTGTTATTAGGATGATTTATATTTTATTTTAAATTACTTTTTATAAACAAAGAAAGAGAAGAAGCGTATTATAATATATTCTACATATTTGGCAAGAGTAATATTAAGTGTACTGAGATAGGGCATGATTAAAAATTAAAAATTAAAAATTCATAATTTTAATTGGATAAGGAGAGGCATAGTGATAGTTGGAACAGTACCAATGTGCTTAATGACTTTTATGTAGTTGAATCTGACATTTTTTCTGACCTGTTTCGTTCTGATGGTAGTTGATTCAATTATATTATTATAAAAAGAGAATTGTAGACGAGGGCCTGTTCACGCTGGCTATTATTGATTGTTAAGTAAATTATATGGATCTTGTTGTATGCAGTACGAGTTTTAATTTTGACTTTTATTATTAGGAAAATCTATATTCATTAATAAATTATTTTATTTTAATAAAGAGAGGAAAGAAACGTATTATACTATATATAGATATATTACATACTTGTTGAATGTATTATCAAGCGTATTGAGGTAGGGCACGATTAAAGTTTAATTGGACAAGGAAAGGCATAGTTTTAGTCGGTATACTGCCAACGTGTTTGTTGATTTTCAATTTGGCTGAATTTTGGACCTTTCCGATCTGTCTCGCTTTGATAGCAGTTGATCTAGTTATCTTTTAATCAAATAATAAAAAGTAATTTGTAGACAAGGATTTGCTTATGTCGGTTCTTATTGAATATCGAATAACTGGTAAGGATTTTGTTGTGCGCGGTAGGAATTTTAGTATTATCCTCTGCTACTAGGGCGATCTTTAATCAATTTTAGATTATTGAATTTCAATAAAGAGAGAAAGGAAACGTAGTACATTATATTTTTTTATATACCATATGCTTAATGAGTGTGTTATTAAGGTCATTGAGGTAGAGCATAAATTAAGTCTAATTGGATAAGGAGAGAAATAGCTTCAGTTGGTGAGGTTTCTGGAAAAAGGGTGTAAGTTTGGACAGTCGATATATGAACTTGATTTGGTACGAGCTCGAATGAACAGGGTTGTGCCGTGACAGGAGGTGGCAGGGTAGTTTTCTTTTTGTACGACGATTGTTGAGGGAGGAGTTCCTTCTTTTTTGGTTCTCTGTATTATCGTCTGTGCTTGCCGTACTGGTGGTTGGTTGGTGTTTGGGGTGGTTTATAAAAAAGAGAATATATCGGTGCAGGGTAAGTGGGGAAGGATAATTATTGATAGTAGGGTGAAGTGATACTCCTGTGTCGACGGTGTGTATAATCTTACCAATGTAGGATAAAATTCTTGTTGTGGAGTTACACTGGTTGAGGTAATACAAGGGGTTTGTTGTATTAATAAACTTTCTTTTTTTTTTTAATTTTGGAAAAACTCTAATCTGGACTTGCGCTGCTCTTAGGAGAGCGAGAGGATAAGGAAGATCTTGAAATCAGATTTATAGAGGAAGTTGTTGGAACCTAGTTGTTATACGCGGCTTTATTGAAGTTGAAATAATTTTATTCTTAAGTTCTTTTCATTAATAGGGGTTTTATGCTATAAAAAGGATTGAGGAAAGAAAGAGAAGATATAGGAGCTGTGAAGGTCATTTGAATGTAACAGGCATGCTTTTGGTCTTGTTTGCTCGAATCAGTTGATGTTTGCTCGGTTGGGAGAGATTTTGAAAATTGGTTTTCCTTTTGTCTTCCTCGACTGTCTGGTTCCTGTTTGATTGATTGTATTGTTTGAAATCCTTCGCGGAAATGTCTGGATATGTGAAATTCGTACAGATTAATTTACATAGGTCAAGAGCAGCGGTAGGCGCGTTGTCAAATTTGATGGTGAAAGATGGGCTGGATATAGCGCTGATTCAGGAACCGTGGACGGTGAATGATAAAATCAAGGGTATGGGAATGACGGGAAGCGTTTTGTATAATTGTAATGATCAGAGGCCGAGGACGTGTATAGTGCATACTGGTAAAATCAAACCGGTCTTATTGCCGCAGTTCAGTGATAGGGATATTACTACGGTTTTGCTGGAAAAGAATAATGAACGTTCACGTCTTTCGAAATTAATTATTGTTTCGGTGTACATGCCGTATGACAGGAGAGAGCCGATATCAGAGAAATTGGACTCGTTGGTTGATTGGTGTGTTCAACAAGGGATTGGTATGATAGTAGGAGCGGATGCGAATGCGTGTCATACATTATGGGGGAGTTCGGTTACGAATAATAGAGGATTGAAGCTATTGGATTTTATGAATATTAATGGGTTGACCTGGTTGAACGAAGGATCAGTACCGACGTTCAGTACTGCGATTAGAGAGGAAACGTTGGACGTTACAATGGTCTCGCTGGAGATAAGGTCGGCACTGAGTCAATGGAAGGTGTTAGACGATCTGTCGCTCTCGGATCATAGATTTATCTCGTTCAGATTGGTTGTTGAAGGGATTCCTATGAACAGGATTGTTAGCGACAAGAAGATGTTGAATGTGGAAAAGTTTATGGAGAGTCTGAGTGATAAGCTTAGGGAATCCCCGAAGGAGTATGGTACGCCGTTACAAATTGACGCTTATGTGGAGCATGTTACAGACGCTATCATGAAAGCGGCGGAGGATGCGCTAGAGAAGAAGGTGAAAGGGTTCAATGCCAGGTTACCGTGGTGGAGCTCGAAGCTTCAAGATCTCAGTTTGAAGGGTAAAAGACTGAAGAGGAAGGCCCGGAGAACGGGTAGGAGCGGGGACAAGCATAAGGCACGGAGAATGGAATTGAAACTGAATAGGGAGATTCGTAATGCGAAAAGGAAGTCGTGGAGAGGTTTTTGTAACGGTATGAAAAAGACGCAGGAGATAGCGAGGATAAACAGAGTATTGGAGAGGGTAGATCAGAACAGTCTAGGATTATTAAGGAAACGGGATGGAACGATGACTGGGGATGTCAGGGAGACGTTGGAAACCTTGATTGCAGAACACTTTCCGGGAGCGTTGAACACGATGGATGTAGATGATAATGCTGACGGTGAGAGCACTTCGGCGATGAGACCGGCGAGACCGAATTGGGGATTGGCGGCGAGCATTATTACAGAGGAGAGAATTGGTTGGGCAATAAGTACGTTGTTGCCGTATAAAGCGCCTGGTCCGGATGGAGTCATTCCCAGGTATCTGAAAGTAGGAAAGAGTTTGATCTCGGGGCATCTGGTAAAGATAATGAGATCTAGTTTAGCAATGGGTCACGTTCCGGCTTTGTGGAGAAAGACGAAAGTTACTTTTATACCAAAGCCAGGAAAGTCGGATTATTCCTCTCCGAAATCTTTTAGACCGATCAGTCTCACTTCGTTCCTGTTGAAAACGATGGAGAAGCAGATTGACAGATATTTTAAAGATGTGGTATTGATGTCGTCTCCGTTGTCTGACAGGCAATATGCGTTTCGAGTAGGTTTCTCAGTAGAAGCGGCTCTGCACGGCATCACCAGATGTTTTGAGGAAGCGCTTTATGGGAGACAATATGCTGTGGCGTGTTTTATGGATATTGAAGGAGCCTTTAATCAAACGCCTAAAGATGTTTTTATTAAAGGTATGCTAGATCACGGTGTGGACGCGACGGTGGTCAGATGGATCGATAAGATGCTGTCGGATAGATTAATTACGACGGAGTTTGGAGGAATTACTGCTGGTGGACTGGCGAACAGAGGTTGTCCGCAGGGAGGAATTTTGTCACCGATGCTGTGGTGTCTGGCGGTGGACTCGCTTCTGGAAAGATTGAGACTGAACGGATTTCAAGTTTGGGGATATGCGGACGACATTGCAGTAGTGGTAACGCACGAGGACGGAAGAGCTGCTAAACGTTTGATGGGTTCTGCTTTGAGACTGATGGAAGATTGGTGTTCAGAGACGAATCTCTCGGTAAACCCTACTAAAACGGAGCTGCTGGTGGTGACGCGGAAGGTAAAGAGACTGGACGTTCGAGGGATCAAATTGAATGGTGTTCAATTGGTGAAATCGGATCAGGTAAAATATTTGGGAGTAACTTTCTCTAGTAATCTTTCCTGGAGAATGCAGGTCGAGAGAACGGTCAACAGAGCGAGGAAGAATCTAGCCACAATTAGCAGAATGGTCGGGAGCACGTGGGGGCTCACGCCGGCTGCGGCACATTGGATTTATAGTTGTATAATTTTACCACGTTTGTTTTTTGGTGCTGTGATTTGGTGGGAAGGTGTACAGAATCTAAGGATAGGGAGCAGATTGGAGAGTTTGCAGCATGTAGGATTGAAGAGGATTCTAGGTGCGTTTCGAAGTTCTCCGACAAGAGCGATGGAAGCAATGTTGGCGATGCCGCCGCTTTTGTTTCGAATAGAAGAGGTGGCGATTCGAACGGCGAAGCTTCTACGTGACTGGGGAAAGTGGCAGTCGACTGACAGAGGCCACTCGTCTGTTCTAATGAAATGTATACCTGAAACAGAGAGGAATTTGTTAATGATTCTGGATTCTGCAACGGACAAGATCAGTTTGACGTTTCGATTTGGGAGAAGATTTCGAACGATGATTCCTGAGAGAGGTGAGTGGAAGAACGGCAAGTTGGAGAGGTTTACAGGATGGAATGCGTGGTTTACGGACGGCAGTAAGGACGAGGAGAGCGTTACTGGATGCGCATGGGTTTCGGGGTCGTCAGGCGAGAACGGATCTGAGTACTTAGGGAAATTCGCCACGGTGTACCAGGCGGAAGTTGTGGCTGTATTGAGGTGTGCGGAAGGATTGATTAACAGAGGGACCAGAGGTGAGAATATAATTATTTTTACTGACAGTGAGTCGACGGTAAAAACTATGGAAAGATCAAGCTTCAGGTCGGCAATTGCATTAGAATGTTGTGACACTTTGAATGAATTAGCACTGGTCAATAGGAAGGTGATTCTGTGCTGGTGCCCTGGACATAGGGGAGTTTCCGGTAACGAAGAAGCGGACAGGCTGGCGAAGCTAGTGGTGAAGGAAGGAAGACCGGGAGTAGAACCATGGTTACCAGTGTCGTACGCGGGGTTCAAGTCAGAATTAAAGAGATTCTCGCTTTCTCGATTGATAAATAGATGGTCTGAGACGACGAACTGTAGGCAAGGGAGGGAGATGATCGGTGAGATAAATGTGGGTAAGGCTAAGATGATTTTGAGAATGATTTAGGATGGGAGTTCGAGAAAGCGGACAATGTTCCTGTGACACGGGCGAGTTGCAATCTGTGAAACACTTGTTGTTTCAATGTGACAAGTTTATTAGGAAAAGACGCGAGATTTTTGGTAGTTTGGACTTGCAGGATCAAGCTCTTGATTCGCTGTCATATGAAAAATTGATAAGGTTTTTCAGAGCGATTGATCAATGGGACAGAGTGGCAGGGGTCCTGTTTTAATCAAGGGATTGGAGGTTCGTTACAGAGAAGCCTTTGCAGTATCATCAATGGGAATGAGGAAGTACAATGGGATGTTCTTGGCGGCTGAGAGGAGGATGATAAATGCAACAGGAAAACTGGGGCAGGAGGAGCGGTTGAGAAAGGTAAACTGTCTTTTGGATGTACAGAAGGGGAAAGGAAGGCATTTGGTATGTATAAGTAGAGAAAAGGTCTTGGGCTGGTGCGTTGTATGACTTGGAATGTGGTGTATTGATTAGAGGGAAAGGGTCGAGTTGTTTTGGTAAAAAGGGAATGTTTTGTAGGAGATTGTGTATAAAAGTAGGTCAGGATTAAAGGAGGATTATAATGTTTAATTGGTATGGCTTGGTTTTTGAATCAAGCGTTGGTCAGGAATATTTTATTTATTTCTACTTGTATGATGATTGGTTTAATTGTGAAAAGGGTAGGAGATGAGGTAAAATTATTTTAAATACTGGTTACCTTTTTAGTTAAAGGATTCTTCTTGTTGAAGGAGCTTTATTCTCTTTAAGCAATCATTATCCTTTTTACTTATTAATTATATTGAAGTGGTTGTTAACCTTGCTAAAAACGGTTACTGTATGTAGATGTGTTTGTAAGTATTCTGCATCTGAAATGAAGAGAAAGGTTAGAGTCGGTTTAAAAATTTGATAGTGAATGACATTTAAATTGAGTGGTTGGTATTGTCCTTGTCTAAACTGGAGTATGAATTCCTGGAACTGGAGTATTATGTATATGGTTTTCTTTGTGACGTTTGTAGGTTATGTTGATGCTGAAAGAGTGAAGGGAAGTTATGATTTGGGACGAGGGTTCAGAGGGCGCTTGACTGGACGCGCGAAATTTGGAAACTGAGGAATGAAGGTTTGCTTGATTAATTGTTTTAAAAAATAGAAAGGAGAGAGAGAAAGGGGTGATGATTGAAGAAAGGAGTTGTTGATTTGAGGAAATGGGGGAGAGTATTAGGAGTGATGTGAGACGGGCTCTAATATGGGATAGGATGCAAATTTATGGAATTTATGAAATCTTTTACCTGTTTTATTGAAATGTTAACAGTATTTGTTCGATCTTTATATGAAATGATCTGTGGGCCATGGTTGTTATTGAAAAGGATGTGGTTTGAGATTGTTATTAATAAGGGAAAGGAAACTCAATTCCTAAAATTCTTTTCTTTTAAGGAGACTGATGGTTATAAACAGAGAAATTTCTAGGAGTGACTCTGAGGGTGTTAAAGTTTGTTGTTTATTTTTATGGAAATCTTGAATAGAATGGGGAGGATTGTAGAAAAAGGTTTGGCTATAGAAGTGGAGGAGAGGGTGTTGAAAGTGTAGGGTCGAGCAGGAAGCGAGGCCTTGAGCGCTCGAGGTACACTCTAGGCAAAAAGTTTCTTTGGAAAAGGAAATGTTAGGGATAATGTATGATTTGTTGTTTGATTTGATTGTTTGACAACGAATAGGTGTAATATTTGTTATATAGAGAGGTAGAAGAGAATGATTAAAGGGCGGGGAGTTATTATTATTGTTAATTTGGATATTCTCATTGGTATTTTTAAAGAGCTTCTTGATCATAATTTTAGCGTATTTTAATTATAGAATCTTGGCATTGTTATCAAATGTTTATCTCACTTGGTATTAATCTTAATTCCTATTCTTGACTTTAATTACAATTTAACCTCGACAATGGTGATTGATAACTTTGTTTCGATTGTAATGTAATTATCGTTAAGCGGAAAGTGAGATGGATAATTGTGGGATAGCCATTTAAACGGGGTTAGAATCCGTGTCGGTAGACTGTCTGATTGGCGCATGCGTTGAGGGGGGAGGAGTTTGATAGCGAGCGGAACGGAAAAGGATAGAATCTGTTGGATTAAACGGATTTATTGCGTGTCGCGGTGAAATGCAGGTGAACATGTTTGATTGTGTTAGAGGGGCTATTTGTCATTGGAAGGAACTTGTATGGAAAGTAAAGGGTAGAAATGTATTCAAGGGTAATTATTTAACCGTGGAGATTTATTATTCATTATGTTTAAATGAGAAACGGAGAATTTTTGGTAATTGACACGTGCTCGGTGAATTACGTTTGCTGTCTGTACGAGAAAGGTGATGTAGAGGGAAGGATGTTTAACGAGGACAAGTGGACAATAATTAATGACGATTCTGGATAGGAGACGGCGAGCTGGAAGTCATTGAGTACGCTATCAGTCGGTGCTTTATCTGATACGTCGTGGGAAGGATCGTTTTCGGAGACTGCTTCGTCGGAAGACGAGGAGCAGAATTAATGAGACGAGGTAAAGGGTTGAGTCTTCCTTCTTTGAAAACTGTATCTTCTTTGAATTTATGATTATTGGGAATAATTTATTCGATTAATGTTCAGGTGTATGCAGATTTTGACATGCGAAGCTATTGAAAGGTTGGGAAATGAGTCTGGATTTGATTCGAAACGATCGATGTCTCCGTGGAAAAGCGTATCGGATGTTGGAATGGAAAGAGATGGAACATGGGACTTGACGATCCAGTGAGCAACAATGAGGAGAGAGACAAAAGGGATGAGTGTGGGTGAGTAGGAAGAAGCAATTTGATTCTAGATTTGTTTGCATGAAATATTTATTATCTCTACTTAGTTTATGAATATGGATAATTGAGAGGAAAGTATTCTTTGATAGATTTGTTTTTGATGTACCATAGACAGGTATAGAGTTGAGGGATATTTGTCGGGAAATGTTGCTAATTATTTGTTTTACAATAACTTTTCTATGGGATATTGAATGATCTTGACTCAGGCGGTGGTCGTTGATTAATGTATTTGGCTAGGAGTTGATCAATGGTTTATCTGATTAGTTTTCTTAATGCATCTGGAAAATAATAATAACGTGTTCGAAGGGAAAAGTTTTTCTCCTAATCTGTGAGCTGGGATTTGGTTGAAGGTCAGTTATTTTGCGGAAAGAGAAAGTCGGTATGAAGTGGTAAACGGGGGGCGGTAAGTGTCTGAGCGATGTATGCTTTGAAAGAGCTGTAGGAGGATGTTTACGTGTTTTGCGCTGGGTCGGTACACTCTGGGGAAAAAGTAGGTATATTCGGGTGAGATTATAAGACTTTTCTTTGAATGACGACGGGTTAATGCGGGATTTGTTAACGTGTTAATATTGTTCTTGTTTGATCGTGTGGAATGTTTAAAGAAGCTTATTGGAAATTATCTTGGGGTTCGGGGTTGTGGAAAATTTATGAAAATCATAAAGATGAAGTTAAGAAATTCGGATTGTGAAAAGAGAATGGTTAGAGAAATAGACAGGAAGTTAGATTGATATTTAATAATGATTGCTTTGCTTTAAGTAATAAGAAAGATGTTCAAGGAAATTAAAGGAAATAATAGGGATTCTTAATGGTTTTGCTGTGCGTTATGATGAGCTTACTAAACTTGATGTCTGGCTGGGAGTGTACTTGGAATTTGGTGAGAGAGGAAGTTTTGGTATTTATAAACGGTCAGGGAATTTGCAAGGGAACAATTTTTGCTTTGAGATATGACGGTGTTTTGCTTCTTTTTTGTGTTTTTATGTGATAGGAGGATTTGGCGTTTCCGTATTGTAATATTCTGTTATTTGTGTCGTTGGTCTTTGTTTAATGGGGAAGTGCGTTGGGAAAATATTTTCTTGGATTTTGTTTTGTTCGCCGGTTCGTTTACGATGGGTTTTTCCAGGATCTCGGATGGTAAGGGTTACGGGCTGGTTGACTGTAGTTTGACCAGGTATGAGATAGAGAGTTAAAAATATTGAGGGTTTGTCATGATTTATGTTAGAGTTGTAAAAGAGGGGAAGGAAATGTTTACTAGTTGAATTTTTGAGGAGAGGAGAGGATAATCTATTGGGAGTTTTTTGGTACTGTGTTTTGTTTGTTAATTTATAAAGTAAGGGTGAATTAAAATAATTGTAGGAGTGAGATTGGTGGGATTTTGGCTGATTTTTCGTGAATAATAATGTCTAAGTAATCGATGGATAATTGGTTTGTCTTGGTAATTTTTGATGTGGACTGTACTGGTGTCAGGGGAAGGTACGCCTTCTCCTCTTGCGGAAAATTTTGAATGTGAATAGAGTTGAGTTGAATTAATTTGGTGATGAGGTGATACAATTGTTGGATTTTGTGATGTTCGGGTGAGGATTTACTAAGTTTGATTGAGGGATAATGATAAATTGAACTTAAGGGATTAAAGAGTAGTTTTATTCGGTTTGGAAAAATTTTTGACGGGGAGTGTACTGGTATTAAGGGAAGAGATGTTTTTCTCTCTTATGGCGCGGAAATTTTTGAAAGCCTA
>NW_017131141.1:0-518 GCF_001652005.2 Ceratina calcarata | reverse complement strand
GAGTCTCCTAACATGACGACCTCAAATAACTCGTAAGGTGTTCGTCGTACGAAAACATGTTTCATAAAAAAGTTTCAGTGTTTGAAAGGACCGCCATACTGGCGCACTTTATTTTGTACTGGTGGAGGCGCTGAAGCTACGCTAAGGTCACCGCCAATTTTTTAAATGGATCGGTACATTTTTGCTTCCGTATCATGATAGAGAATCTTAAAACGAATTCAACGACCTATAACACAAAGACATTGAAGGTCATATAAAGCGGAAAGAGGCGATAATACTTACGGTTTCTGTAATAGATTACAGTGAAAGAATATTTTTTGAGAAATTGCTTTTCTTTGAACCTTTCCTTGAGTTTTAGATCATAAGTTTGTCCTTAAGAAAAGAAATCGTAGTAGTTATTAGTTGCGTTAATTCCGCTTGTGTCTCGGAACATTATGAGAAAAATAATTATGTATCTACGAGTTTGGTATCGATGGTATTATTTTCAGCGTGCACATAACATAGGTAAATAACAACGT
>NW_017131140.1:0-518 GCF_001652005.2 Ceratina calcarata | reverse complement strand
TCGATGCGCGATCGGAAAGGCATCGACTTCGCACCTTCGAGATTATTCTCGAACATATTAAAATGTTAACATAATAAAACGTCTTTTTATTTTCTTTAATTCTTATTCTATTTCTATACTTATTCGGTCATAATCTAAAAAAGCATTGGCTATCTCGATCGATGATCGCAGTACCATCATCGAGATAGTGATCATGTCCGATTTATTAAAACCTAATACCCAATATCATCCCACCCAATATCTATTTATTGAAACCTAATACCCAATATCAATAACACCCAATATCTTCTACGTTAAATTTGGGATGGCGCCCTTACTACCCACTATAATGGGCAAAACTATAGCCTCTTTTTTCTTGTATCTGCTTTTAAGTTGTTCAGCCAACTGTTTAGACTTTGATATTTTCTCATCGTAAGCTTTTTTAAGGTTGTTTAAAAAGGGAATACGTTGATTTTTCGATCGACCTCCGATTTAAATTTAACCGTTCGGAATAATAATAATCTCGGGACCGTATTGAG
>NW_017131139.1:0-518 GCF_001652005.2 Ceratina calcarata | reverse complement strand
TAATTATATTATTGATAGGAATCTCTTAAGGAGTTGATAACGAAATATTTCAAGCAACAAATATCTCGAATATCTCATCGCGTAAAAAAAATATTGAGAAAAAGATGAAAAACCATTTTCACTCTTTTTCCACGCCGTAATTAAAAACCGCGAACATCTTCGCCGAACGAGCGTTCTTGGATGACGTTTTGAAATACCAAGATTGACTTGAGGCTTGTACTGAGTTTAAATTCCAAAAATAAAGCAATAAATCTAAAGACAGCGTTGAAATACAGGAATATCCTGGTAAAGAACGTATGGCCATGTGGTATTTAAACACATACACAGAATTTTATCGTAAAAAGCATCGAAACATGTAATTCTTTCAAATTGTTGTTAAGGATTCCCGAAAATTTGGCATAAGGCTAGGGCTAGGGTATATAAGAAGAAGAGGAAGAACGATAGAGAAGAGACAATAAGTGTGCGGCGAATAGAGGCAGCTAGCTGCGCTATTAAATAGAGTATAATCAGTATTAGTT
>NW_017131138.1:0-518 GCF_001652005.2 Ceratina calcarata | reverse complement strand
ATTTTAATGATAGAAATCATCTGAAGACGTGGAGGATGTCCAGGGATGTTCGTGCGATTTCGCGTGGAATTGAACGACGGCAGCAGTCTTGGCAGAGTTTATGGGGGCTTGTAATTCATTGGTTCCGCTGCAGGTGTTTTCGTGAGTCCGGCTGTGCGCTAAAGGAACTATTAAATCGCAATTTTATGCCCGATCATCGACTCGCGTGCCCAGAGACTTCTCCTAGCGACCGCTTCCGATCGATCCGAATGCCTCATTGAATTAGGAATTTCATTCTTATGCAGAACTTCGTGTATCCGATTACTCATGATTTATCTCGGAGGCCATCGCAATTTCATTGAAACGTAGGAAATAATTTAAACACGCGGTACGAAATCATTATACGATTTTGATTGCTTCTTGTCGGAGGAGATCTCGATTAAAATTACTCTATTGATATAAGCGAACAGTAAAAATGCATTCATTGGACGACCATATGAAATTCTCGATTAACACGTTTTTTTTTTAAAGTCTTTATA
>NW_017131137.1:0-518 GCF_001652005.2 Ceratina calcarata | reverse complement strand
CTGTATGTGTGAAATACTTTTTACATTGAGAAAAGTGTAATTATCCAACATATTGTACGCATAGTTTAGATACTTATTCAATTATATAATACGGGGAAGAAAACTGATGAAGACAGACGTTGAAATAAAGGTACTAAATGACGTGACTATGCAAGGAACTGTGCTCGCGAGTATTTACAGGAGTATGTAATTAAATTATCGATTAAATCTTGGCTATTCGTCTTTTCTATTAAATATTCATTTTGTATATAAATCGATATTTCTTCCAGGATGCCTGTTACTTGCTACGGTATTGTTTGTCTCTCTGCCATTGGTCAATCCCCTTATGGACGTTATAGTGCCATTAAATGAAACTCGGCCACGTCAACACTTTTTTCACGTGAATTACGTGTTCATGGATGAGATGGAAAACTTTTTCTCCGTATTCGTGCATTTATGTGGCATCGTAGTTGAGACCGTAGTATTCATAATTAGTATAGATTCGTTATATATTATTATCATACATCACGCTTGCGGAA
>NW_017131136.1:0-518 GCF_001652005.2 Ceratina calcarata | reverse complement strand
TAATACTACATAAAAAAACAATTAACTGCAACATAATATATAATATAATGTTATTATAAACGAAAAACTGCAAAATATTCTACATTTTCGCAATTGATAGAAACGGAATAGAATAGCAGTTATACGACGACTCCCAGTAGATATCCAAACCAAGGCTCGTTCACGGAAACAACGTAGCGTTCTCGAAGATTAGACGACTGGCCTTTTCTCGAACTTCCTACTCTATTCCGCGAGTTTCCTTCTTCCGCTGCGACATCCGCCTGCCTTCGTCGCTTGACTTTTTCCCTCGCTTCGAGTCGACAGACACCTTGATCCACGCCATAAAGTCGCGAGAAATGGAACGTCGCTCTATAAAGTGAAAACTCGTCCAATGGAATTCGTTCGGCCCTACCGTGTACTTTTAATTAATCTACTGCTGGAATTCTAGCCACGTAACCCTTTGGCCTAGTCAGGCTATAAATTCACAACTCCTACTCCTTTGTGCCGTCGATTTTCTCTCACAGGTAACTACCAATTTT
>NW_017131135.1:0-519 GCF_001652005.2 Ceratina calcarata | reverse complement strand
GAAGTCAAATGAGTCGTATCAGGAATATATCTATCAGATGCTGGAGATAGGCAAAGAAGCAGACATGGAAATAGCGGCAATAATTAAGTATATCATTGATGGAGTTCAAGATGATGAATCCAACAAAATGGTACCAGGACCGTGAATGGTACCAGATATGTGAGCTGAAACNACATTGTAAGTTAGTAGCTTTGGTAGATTCCAGTAGCGATTTGAGTTTGATGCGCGCAGATGATTATGTCAGGATTGGTGCACCTAAGCTAAATAATAAAATCTTGCATTTTCGTGGTGTAAGAGTAGAGAAGAGTTATACGTTAGGGGAATTTTCAACATATATAACGATAGATGACACGATATATCCAATAAATATACACGTTTTACCTGATGCGTTGACACCCCATGGTTTAGTACTTGGTACAGATTTTTTGGATTCTGTAGAACTCGTTATGAAAGGGGGAGAAATTATTATTAAAAAATTAGATGTGCCGGAAGTTTTTAGTATAAATACTGAAACTGCAG
>NW_017131134.1:0-518 GCF_001652005.2 Ceratina calcarata | reverse complement strand
AGTGGACCCTACACAGCAGGTAGTCCGCCTGTCGATTCGGTGTCAAACCCTCGTTCCCATCACGTTGCCATTACGTTCCCATTAGGTTCCTCTTACGTTCCTATTACGTTCCTATTACGTTGATATTACGATACCATTACGTTTCCATTACGTTACGGTACCGTTACGTCTGTGTAGATAGACCTTGAGTCGACATACTCGGTCTCCTATCGTGCCTCAAATACGGTTCGACCTCATAACAATAGCAATCGAATCGAATACGAAGAATAAACGTCGGCTTTCCTCAAACATAAATACTATTGAGGAAGAAGTCCTCCCACTTGGAGTCCTCCTCTTTATTTGGAGTCCCTTTTTCCTGGTCCCTAATCGAAATCCCATTCGATTAATTCGGTTTTCGTGCAGTCCCATAAATCCATATTTTATCTAATTTTCTGCTGGCTGTATAACGAAGAAGTTTCGTGAGAGACGGCGTATTTTTAATCGTTTCGAGTCGTCAATCATAGCATGACGTGAAACGT
>NW_017131133.1:0-518 GCF_001652005.2 Ceratina calcarata | reverse complement strand
TTTAACTTGTAATAATTCACTTAATTTTACGTTCGTTCTTTTGTCAAATTGTTATTATTTTTTAGTTAAATAATTAAAACATGGCTGGCGTCAAAATATTTAGAGGTGCAGCCCTACTGCTTATGGCTGTTCTGCTTATGGCAGCTGCAGAGCCTAAATTGGAAATGGTTCAAGTTGTAAGTAAATTTGCAAAAATAAATAATAATATTAACTGAGCAAAAGAAGATGGCAAGTAGTTAAGATTATATAGTACCGTAAAAGAAATCCAACACAGTTTAAAATATTGTATATAATTGTATATAAATCTAGATTTCTATGTGAACAAATTATTTTTAGTACTCTTTGTTATTCACGGCTACATTTTGCTACGAAAGAATCTGATTATTTTCTCAGACATGTCCAGCTACACTACGAACATGTCAAAATTTTCTCAGATTTTTCGCAAGGCGTTAAGTAAGGGAAAACCTCAAAAAACTGATTTTTCGAATTTTCCCGATTACTACCCTCCTGGTTGAGAT
>NW_017131132.1:0-518 GCF_001652005.2 Ceratina calcarata | reverse complement strand
GAAGCCCGTTTTCTGACGACTATTTATTATTGACTTTATTCTGTTTTGTAGGGGAGAATTGTGGATATAGTTTAACTTCTGTAAATAAATTTTCTGTCCGTCTTGTAGTATCGTTCTGTAGTTAATTCTTATGACCTTTCTGTGAATTGATTAGGTAGGGGTGTTATTATGTGTTCGTCTTGTAATAGCATTCTGTAATGAATTCTTACGGCGTTTCTATGGATTGATTAAGTGAGAATGTTGGAAATATTTATGTGTTCGTCTCAGTTGGAAATAATTCTGCCTTTCTGTTTCAGCGTCTGCCTCCTCGTTCTGGGTCTCAAGTGCTTGCATCCGTTTCTCGCTGTGTGGTCAAGCCTGATTTATTCCTGAGGTATGTCCTCCTTTGTCTGTATTTCCTATATTTCTCGGAAAGTTCTCCAATTGAACATTTTACGATAGGCGATGTTCTTCAAATTTCCGCATTGATGATATTACATTTTTATCAGAATCTCGGTAGTTTCTGTTATTTTGATGCA
>NW_017131131.1:0-519 GCF_001652005.2 Ceratina calcarata | reverse complement strand
AAAGATGGCAAAGTAAGATTGGCTGGTAATTTTAAACTAACAGTTAACCCGTATATAGTAATGAACAAGTATCCTTTACCACTGTTTGACGAGATTTTTGCAGTGCTTCAAGGGGGTGAAGAATTCTCGGAAATAGATTTAGCTCACGCTTATATGCAGTTGGCGGTAGAGAGGCAATCTAGGGATTGCTTAACCATTATTACGCATCGGGGGCTACTACGTTATACAAGACTAGCGGAAGGGGTTTGTGTAGGACCGGGAGAATTTCAAAAATTAATGGAGGGCGTGTTGGCTGGAATAAGCAACACCGTAGCGTACCTAGACAACATATATTGTACGGGAAAAAATAGAGTAGAACACTTGCGAGTGTTGAATGAAGTATTCGATAAGTTACAGGCAAGCGGTTTAAGAGTTAATAAAAGGAAATGTAAGTTATTCCAAGCGGAATTGGACGTATTAGGATTTGTGATAAGTAAAAATGGAGTAAAAAAGTCACCGGAAAAGATAAGAGCAATGTTA
>NW_017131130.1:0-519 GCF_001652005.2 Ceratina calcarata | reverse complement strand
GCGGAACTTGCATCGACAATATTTTTATTAAAACTGATATAATTGAAACCACATCCCATTTACTAATCCTTTTAATGATCATTACCCATTACTAACAGCTCTAGACAAAGTTGAATTAAAAGTAAATAATGAGACTCCTTTTAAACCAATAAATTACAATAAATTAAGACACATTGTCAGCAAAATGTTTGGAATACAATGTTGTCTATACAGGATCCTGACTATGCTGAGGAAAAACTTAATAAAAAGCAAAGTAGTAATAAATATATGATCCTACAAAAAATGCAATAAGCAAATTATAAAAAATAAATTAAAAAAATTTATACGATCTTAATATTGTTCTCATTGTAATGCGATGTTTTGTTTACTCAACTAATTATATAAAATCTAAAATACGTTACACAAATTTGTTTAGTATTAAGTAGTTTTTAGTTTTAGTTTTAAGTTAATACATATATATACTTTACCAGTCTATGTACAGGTAATAAGATTTACCTCTATAGGATTACGATTGTATTT
>NW_017131129.1:0-519 GCF_001652005.2 Ceratina calcarata | reverse complement strand
AAGCGGCTCTGCACGGCATTACTAGATGTTTTGAGGAAGCGCTCTTTAATAGACAGTATGCTGTGGCATGTTTTATGGATATTGAAGGGGCTTTTAATCAAACACCTAAAGATGTTTTTATTAAAGGGATGTTAGATCATGGTGTGGATGCGACGGTGGTCAGATGGATTGATAAGATGCTGTCAGATAGAGTTCTTACGACGGAATTTGGTGGAATTACCGCTGGTGGCCTGGCGAACAGAGGTTGCCCGCAGGGAGGAATATTGTCACCAATGCTGTGGTGTCTGGCGGTTGACTCGCTTTTAGAGAAGTTAAGATTGAATGGATTTCAAGTTTGGGGATACGCGGATGATATCGCAGTAGTGGTAGTGCATGAGGATGGAAGAGCGGCTAAACGATTGATAAACTCTGCGTTAAGATTAATGGAAGATTGGTGTTCGGAGACGAATCTATCGGTAAATCCTACTAAGACGGAGTTACTGGTGGTGACGCGGAAGAAAAAGAGACTGAATGTTCAGG
>NW_017131128.1:0-519 GCF_001652005.2 Ceratina calcarata | reverse complement strand
AAATTAATAAGAATATTGAATCTAAGCTCATCGATTTTAAGTCTGAAATCCTGACGTTACTTAGCAACAAAGATGAAGGAAGAAAACAACGCTCGTCTTCAGCTAAACCACCCGTCACTAATACAATAAGACATGGTTCTTCTATACCTACCCCGAGCCATATTACAGATAATTCTGGCCAAGACTCAGACCATATTCATCCCCCTATGGAACTATGGTCCTCTGTTGCTAAAAGGAAAAATAAAAAGAAATTACCTCCACCTATAATAGATAAACGCTCTCTCACTATAAACTCACTCTTACCTCCTCCTCCGGTGTCCCCTGCCCCAATCCTACCATCTCCTCTTCCACATCCTCCTGTTAAAAAGCCTCGGAACGTGGAAGTAATCTACCTTGCTGAAAACAAGAACAGCAACGTGAAAATAAACGATATACTGGCCAAAGCCAAAGAAAATATAAAGTTACACGAACTCGGAATTAGCTCCATTAAACCTCGTTCTTCTCTAAATGGAGGACTAA
>NW_017131127.1:0-519 GCF_001652005.2 Ceratina calcarata | reverse complement strand
TAGAAATTTTTTTATACAATAAACCTTCAAAACGTTTGAATATCGAAATTCCAATCATTCTGATAGACAGAATTAAACGAAAGTTGGGAAGCAGACGAACGAATTTGGAATCGGACGAAACCGAAATGGAATGCTGTTCCTCTGTAAACAGGCATCGAATTTATTTCTCGATCGCACGAACACGTTTCTTAAACGAGCGGGCTATCAATTATCCCCGTCCATAACCGCACCGCGGCAGTGAAAGACATCGGTCGCGTGGTTCTGATCGATTATCCCCTGATTTCAACGACGCGTGTTACCTTTCTTCCGCATAAACGTCAAGAAAGTGGGAAACGGCTTGATCGAACATCGAATCTCGGTAACCTACAACCTGATCGATGGCCGAGTGCTATTTTCGAATGAAAACGAGCTTTACTTTCTTCCCAATTAATCACTTCTACCCATTCACTCGTGAAGCAAGTCAAGATTAAACAGAATTCGAAATAACTAAATAAATAATTGAAGTTAGAAATTTCTCTG
>NW_017131126.1:0-519 GCF_001652005.2 Ceratina calcarata | reverse complement strand
TAATAGAATTTTAATCTATTGTAGATGACAAGTTAATGAATTTTATTAATAGGAAATGAGAGATAGGAATTCCAAGAAGGCGAAGAGGAGAGAGAAGCTGCGGGAAATATTTGTTTAATGAAATGGATCAAATATCTGATTGATCTGATACAGATGATGATAGGAGAATGTGATTGAACTTGAAAGATGCCGCTCGAGCATATCGAGCGGTGAATATTATTTATACTTGACGGTCTCGCCGTTGACGGTGTTGACAAGTCAATTAATTTTTATTGATTGGAGATGAGAGAGAGAAATCCCTGGAAAACGGAAAGGAGTCAGGAGCTGTTGGAAATATTTGTTTAATGAAGTGGATTAAATATCTACTTGGTCTGTCACAAGATATGATAAGAGAAAGAGATTGATCCTGAGTGATGCTGCTGGAGCATATTGAGCGGTTAATAATACTTATACTTGATGGTCCTGCCGTTGACGGTGGTAAGGAACTATGTTTGATATGGAAGCATTCGAGGATGGGTG
>NW_017131125.1:0-519 GCF_001652005.2 Ceratina calcarata | reverse complement strand
GTGTATCAAGCCACCAGATTCATTAGTATGATTTACAAAATCAACTTTTACTTTCCCTTTACATTCTTTTTTATGCTTTCGCATATGAAAAACTGTAGAGTTACATGAAATACGAAACTCAAGCAATTCTATTCTGTTCGACAAATCTGATAAAGAAGTTTGCAAACTCTTATTCCAAATGCGTCCACAATTTTCTTTTAGCAGTTTTCTTTAACCGAGAAGACGTTCAAAGGAATTCAAAGTACATGGTAATCGCGATCGTCAATGTATCCAAAGCTGATAAAAACTCATTTCGAATTACAGCATAAGTGTGTAGTGATAAAAAGTGCATGCAAGTAACTACTGCGATAAGTAGCTGTTGGAACTAACCATCGATTCTTCTTTTAACCGTCCAGACAGCGTTTGGATTACCGGGCAGCTCGCTGACGGCCATTTCCGAGACTTCCAGACCGTGTCGTAACACTCGCAACGTGGATCGCGGTCCCCTGCCACAAGCAATGTAAAGCTGCGGGGTATCTT
>NW_017131124.1:0-519 GCF_001652005.2 Ceratina calcarata | reverse complement strand
TATTATCAGTCTTACTTAATCATAAAATTATGTATTTTTCGGTACCTAGAAAATGCGACATATAAGACAAAGTACAAGGTTACCGCGCCGCGTCGGGGACAATTGGGCGCGAATGTAAACACAAGTGCGCGACGCGTCGTTTCGTCCGGTAGTAAGTCACGTACGCTCAGTGAACTCGTGTAATTTGGACTGTGTCTTCTCGATTCGACTATTTCCCAAGTGCCAAGGAGTGATTCAAGGATAGAAACAATGAAGAATATACGATTCACAGTGCGAAGTATGTATAATCATCATTTATAATCGTAATCAATTTATTGTTGTAAACTAGGTTAGATTAAACAAATCGGTTGCTTAACCGTGATATTGCGAATAAGGTTAACGACGTAGGAATGTTACATGTGAAGTTAGGGCATTTGGAATATATCGCGTAGATCAGGATACGTCTTTCTACTACATGTATTACGTAGTTTGGTACTAATTTATCCCGAGCATTGCATTTGTGTTAAGAATCTCGTGTTT
>NW_017131123.1:0-519 GCF_001652005.2 Ceratina calcarata | reverse complement strand
TAATAAATGAAATTCGTTTTTTCTATCTCCTATCAATGTTTGTTTTACATTTTCACTTTATATTACAAACATCAGTCAGTGACGTCGGCGACGAGCTATAATCAATTGTTTCGACCGCGTTCGCGAGCTCCACCCTCGCGCACGCTGATATTGCAGGATATTGTCAGGTTTGATTCGTTTACGCGAAATTAAATGTAATGTTCCTCCGGCGGCTGTTGCCTCCACTTTGTCAGCTTTCACGATCGCGAAATAGATTACGTGCATGCATCCGGAGCACCCTTTCAAGAGCTCCCAATAGACGTAAACGTGGTTATTCAGGATGGTGATAACTAAGAGAGAATTCCTCTCTTTGAAGTTTTCGTTCAATGCATTAGAATAGTCACTTTGAAGCCATAGGGAACGAGGTCGGCTGTCATGGTGATGACACCCACGCGTGCCTAACGTATTCTTCTTACACTGTCTTTGATGATCCCGAAAATCTGGACCAACAATAAACAGAAGATTTTAATAGTTTTATAT
>NW_017131122.1:7774-9471 GCF_001652005.2 Ceratina calcarata | reverse complement strand
ATAGTAAATATAAAAATGGAATACCCGATTTTCTAAGTATATTAAAAAATATATAAATAATAAATGTACAAAGTATACAATAAGAGACGTGAGGTGAAATAAGGGAGTGAAAGAAACAGTGGAGTGGATTCAGTAGATTTTTCAAGATGATTGTAAATATTGAAACAAGAGATGGAATAAGTAAAGAGGCAGAGTATCATAGTTGCGAATGGAGAGATGGTACGGCAGGAAATAGGGTGGATACGAGGAACTCGTCCTGCGAGAACTGCGAAACCTGGCGAAACCCCTCTGGTATTTCAACGTCGCGTGACTTCCGGGCAACGGAGGAGGCTTGATTGAAACGCGAGGGTGTCGGCTGCGGTCTCGTCCGTCCCATCGTACTCCTACTCGGCTCGTGCCAACATCCGTCTACGCGAATTCCTAAATAACGCGCAATCTCCACGCTTCCGTCGCTGTCCTCTGTCGCTTAATAAATCATCTTCCGGTTTTTGTTGACCCGGCCAATCTACTTCCTCGGCACAGTACGTTTTCATAAAAGGAAACGTTAGATCAACGTAAAAAATGAAATAGCGAGTGAATATAAAAAATGAAATCTGCATCGATATTTCGGAACAGAATTCTATTATAATTATCAAGTCTTTTGTATGTAATTAAACTAAAATTCATAATTTAATTCGAACTATAAATTGTTTCGTCTGGCAATGGGTCAAGTTTTGTATTCACTGAAACCGACACGCGTATGCTGGCTCGAGCTACGAAACGCGTAATTAATCAGGAATAAACATAGAATACTGAGAATAGTGATTGTTCGAACGAATTTTCAGTTCGGTTTCAGTTGCATGGTTTTCCATTGCTGACGTTGAATTTTGTAACCATGCTGCGGTTCCCCGAATAATTATGCGGTTATTTATTTGGCTCGTTAAATTATTAGTGCGGTTTGCAAATTACTTCACGAATTAATTAGAGGGAAACGTAATGGTTCATTTTTTTTTTTTTTTTNACATTTGCCCAAAACCAGTCAAAATTACTTCCTTGGGCAACCTAGTGTTAAGAATATTTTAAAAATAATTTCATTCATAGTAAATCTTTTATCAGTCTTCATGAGAATTGTGAAATTTCCAATAAAAAATGACCTTCTCAAGAGAAGGTAAAAGACAAGGCAAGTTTGAGGTGCAGTCAAACTAAGGTTTGGAAGTTTCAAGTGTTGTAATGGTGTATATACTCCAAGTTTGACTTTTGTAAATAATTTTCAAATAATCATCTTATTAACTCATTGAGTTGAATTTATTTAACGTGTTTGAGATATAATTATCACTTAAGATGTATTAGCATTAAACTAATAGAACAAATTCCATATTGATTTTCTTTATCAGCCATCATCGATAAGATAATGTGTTTAAGAATGTAAAGTCTTTGCTTTGTGATCAAACATCGACTGTGTAACTCGAGACTTTCATTTACTTAAAAATTAATGATAAATTAGAATTCTGTATGGAAAGTCGAGGAACTTATACTTCCTGTTAATGAGATTAAGTCAGTAAGAAGTTGTGTCAAAGGACAGCTTAATTAAAAAGTTACGATTTCTGTAAAAGTCGTTTGTCAGACTGAATGTAAAGCGTCAGTGGGAGGTAGAAATAAATCTTATTGACATTTCCTGTTTACGTGATCTAATTTATATTTTTATGCCATCTGTTTGG
>NW_017131122.1:6510-7441 GCF_001652005.2 Ceratina calcarata | reverse complement strand
AAATTAATCCAACAGTAAAACATGACTACGTTTAAACTAACAATAAATAAAACATAGCATTAAGAATATTTACTTGGTTCCCTGTTGCCTTCCGACTGTGTGTCCACCGCGTGAATAAAATAAACATGAATGTTTAACGAGTAAACATCGTTCTGGGATGCATCGTACAGGGAGGAGAAAAACGAAGAATAATTTATACGAATAATATAAAGAAACGTCGAGTAATATTATATAATAATTCATGGTTGACATTTTTTTTTTTTATTAAAGAACGCTATACATCTCGAAGATGAATAAAGCGTGGAAAGGCCATCGGTTTATTCGTGACGTTCGCGGATTTATTGACGCCTCGGGTTCATAAACAGGGTGATAACGCGGCCGCGATATCAGCGGTATAGGTTCTGTTCTCGGAGGAATCCGGCGCTCTCGAAAATCGTTCCGTTCCCCGGGTTTATTGGCTACTGCTCGAACCTGTTATTGCGTCCACCGTAAAATTAAGGCTGCGCTGAAATTAAACCGTGAAACCCGTCTGCATTCCGGCATTCCGTACGCAATTCACGTTTCCGTGTACACCGCAGCCGGCGGGTGTGCATGGGTAATAATGCTTGAAATAGGGCACTATTATATCTGTGACCATACAAAAGCACGAACATATAATTATATTGTATAAAAGCTTGCATTCGTTATTATACTTTTATACGTGCGCCAGTTTTCGCTTCTATTAATAACATGATATAATTTCACGTGAATTAATTGTACAATTAAATTCTTTTTTTATGAAGTTATTAATGAAAAGTAATTTTATTTTAATTTATGATGCTTTCATGTGAAAATGCAAATTCGATTATTTTTTTAATTAGAAAGTTATTAATGGAAAATTGTTTCATTTTAAGTTATGGAGGTTTAATATGAAAATGCAAATTCGATTATC
>NW_017131122.1:5226-5823 GCF_001652005.2 Ceratina calcarata | reverse complement strand
TTAAGCTTTAATATGTAAATGTGAATTTGATTATGAAACAGAGTCTGTAAAGTTCATTAAACTTGTATACGGTTTCTTATGGAATAGTAGTATAAGGGAATAAAGATAATGATTATACGGTTGTGCAACAGTACACCCACGATGGTTGCACAATAGGGAAGATACGAAGCTCGAAAGGTGTAGATTTTATTCAAATAGTATTACAACGCTGGCTTTTACTTCGACTCTTGTTATCTCTGCGAGCTAATAACAGTTCCGATTATACGTACCTTTTTTCTCCACCTCCGGCTTAATAAGATACCGTGCATTTGGGTTAATTGAATGAATCGGGTCCGGTTAAGCTCTATTTGTAGCTGGAACGAACATCGCTGAAGAAAAAGTAGAATAAGACGTTCGGAATTGGTCGGATAGAATTGGTCTGCCGTGGCCCAACGCGGGTCCAACTCCAGTTTTAGTCAGATAAGCAGATTTCGAGTTCAAGTTTGTTGGGACGGTGGAATTAAGATGAAGTGTAGATAAATTGGAATTACATAGTTAGGAAAATGTCTCCCTGATTAGACGTTAGACGTTTGTTATCAGTTAGAAAAGTCTTTCATG
>NW_017131122.1:0-4756 GCF_001652005.2 Ceratina calcarata | reverse complement strand
GCTTTGGGCAATATAGGTATATACTAAGTTTCAGTCTTTCTAGTGTTAAAAAGTTTAAAATCTGAAATTAGCCTGACTAATGAGATTTAATGTAGTCAGAGAAATGTAGAGAAACATAGTTTTAGTTAAGTAGGTTTTGGGTCCAAGTTTATTAGGAGAGTGAAACGAGGACAAAATGTGTTATGGCTAGGTTGGAACGAGGAAAACGATAATGATCTTTAATAACGTCTGCCTAACGATATCGTGAAAATGTGATGATTAAATAAATAGTATGTCTGACTAAGTTGGTGCGACGGTAGAAATAAGATATCTCACAATCAGACTTACATGCGAAGTAATTGCATCTTGTTAAATATGTGAGCCGAGCAGCGAATGAAGTTATGCAAGCGGAATGTGTCCCCGTTTAGTCAGACAAGTAGAACGAACGCGACGCGTACGCAAGTAGAATAAGCCGAAGTTTGCTCAGCCGAGTGTAGCAGACCCAACGGATTAGTCGAGTTCTAACCATGGAGTGGTACTATCTCCGTTCTCGTCGGATATTTTTCCTGAGGAAATCAAATTTTTCGATTTCCTTGACGTTAACCGATCCGTCATGTTTCCCAGGAACGTTGGAGGAAACGAGTCTCAAGAAAATTTCGACCGAGGCGATAACGATTCGGCTAATTCCCAGCCGCTTTTGCCAGAGGGACAGGAAATTTACCGTCGCGTTTCGCTCTGACGCGCTTTCTGTCCCAATTCGGGCAACCTGGAAAACTTGATATTGACAGAAATTAACCATTCTCGGGATCCTCTCTCGATTCACAATCAAACAATAATCAGCCAAATTGTGGCTGCGTTCAGTTTCTGTGATATGATATTTCTCGTTGTTATTATTATACGCGGTTTCTGGTACAAAATAATTGATTACTCTTTGGTTGCGTTTGATGCAGCTTGTTGAATTATTCGCGTATTTTATAAAATTAGTATCGCTTGTTCTGAATTCAATAGACGTCGTTAAACGATAAACTAGTCGAGTTTTTAAGAGGAGAGAATGTGCATACAGTTAATAAAACAAGTAGAGTAGTAGTTAGCAAATCGTTTTGATCAAGGAATTCAGCAGGAAGTCGGTTCATAATGAAATAATCCCGGGTCGTGAGAACTTTTTAATTAAACGGCAGCGATACAGGGCAAGAGAAGTGAAAGTTCTAAGGGTTAGGAGAAAAAAGTTTCACCCGACGAAATATTTCGTCGGGTTCCGGATATCGCGAACATCTCGAAAATCCGTAGTGGCAACTTTTTAATCGTCACCAGCCGAGATTCCATGCGGCGACACAATCTCGACGAGATATTCCGTGTCGTAATCCCATTTACGCGACTCGATTCTCGTCTCCGGGTTCATTTCCACGACCTGTACTTCCTTCTCTGTCTATTTTTTTTTTTTTTTTTTCACCTCCCGTTGGAATCTCTCTTTCGATCACGTCTCGTTTTATTCTGCCCTCCTTTTCCCAGATTCGTTATCATTGTGTATTTATTTAATATGAAGTCAGTCAGATAAATTATCTCACACACGTGTCACTGACAGAATTTTCAATAATTTGCAGGACGTAAAATAAATATCAGTGAATAAAATTAACAATTATTATTCACTTGATATAAATTTTAACACTGGATGTACCTAAGGGGGTAAAAATGATTTGTTTGCCATTTCTTATAACTATTATTCATTCTGAGTAAGACGTCACGTTTAAGCAGAGCGTGAAGCGAGACGAAGACGACAGGGAGACGAGATTCGAGATTTGCCAGAGATTCTCAGGGCAGGAGCTTATGCCGCGTCTTTTATCAAGGGTCGAGCGATTACCCGGCGTTGGCTTACACGAATAGCTGTGAGAGAATCGACAACTGCTGCTACGTAATCGGGGCGTGAAATCGATCCTTCTTTTTCTAGAGCCGCGACGTACTTATTGAAAACACGGTGAATAAGGACTATTTATCAGGTTTAGAAAAGAAATCGTATTATTCACGGTGTCGCTTGCAATATGTAACGCTAATTGCAGTTTGCGTTCTATGCACGTTTTCCATTCTACGTTACAAACAATTAATTGCAGGATTAATAAATATTATCAGGATTTAATCATATTCGGTGTTACTGCTTTTGTAATAAAGGAATAAATGATTAAGCTGTTGCACACAAAGTAGAATACTTGTAAATGTAATACAAGTTTCATGAAAACAATTGGTTAAGGATGTATACAATCCCAAAAGTTTATGCACTTTAGAAACGCATTTTTTAAAAAGAAATCAGACGTCGGAAGAACATTGCTAATAATAAACAACAACAAAAAAATTTCGATTTTTCCGAGATTTTTCCAAGGGGTACCCCTTCAGATTTCGTGAAATTTTTGTTTTTTGTCAATAACTCCCAAACCGTTGGACTTACGGGAAAATTGCATCAGACCTTTCTTGTAGAGGACGACGAGATCTATAATTTCCATATAAAAATATTTCGCTAACATCAATAGTTTACGAGTAATTTATAAAAAACTGTTTTTTCGTTTTCTGTAAATAACTCGTGAACTATTGACGCTAGAGGAAAACTTTTATACAGAAAATGTAGATCTCGTCGCCCTCTACAAGAAAGGTTCTATGCAATTTTCTCGTAGGTCCAACGGTTTAGGAATTATTGAGGAAAAACGAAATTTTTTGCCAAAAGTTCGCCATTGTCTGATTTCTTTTTAATTATAGGAAATGCGTTTTTCTAAGGTACACAAACTTTTCGGATTGACTGTATAGCCAATACATCCTAAATTCCTAAAATATGCGTAAACCTCTTAGAATAATATAATAAAGATCGGCATTTAGAATTCTGTTTTGGCTCCCTCGTACGATGGATCAGCTCATTAGGTAGGCACCCGCTTAACAGGCTGTTCGGTGGAGCAACTTTCGTCCCCATTAACGCGTTTCGGCTAATCTCCGTCGTGGGATTGCGAGAAAAAAGGAACGATGGAAGGGCCTTGACGTTTTAATCAACGAGTTTTAAATGAACGAAAAGGAATCCTCGCGCACTTTTCCGGTTTTAAACGCGGCACGTTAATGAGTAAGGCCGCGCGGCTATTCGGTATCCGCAGATCCGTGTCGTATGCAAATGACGTTGAATCGCCGTCGGCCAACGGGATTTTAATTTCCAACTTCCGCTGCGGCGATCTTCCGGCTCGTCGGCTAATTTACAGCTTCAATTGGGAAATAATTGGCACTGTTTTATTTTCATCACGAAAACATCTCCCAGTTAAACGAAAAATTCTGTACACGATGCGAGGCATTGTGCAACATAATAATTTCAATACGGGGTTTGCAGTGAAATTTAAGTAATCATAGAATGGCCGGTATTAATTTTATCCATTTATGAGATTTAATGCACCGAACGAGCGTTGCATTACAGCAAAAACTGCACGTTGCAATATTTAAATTGCCAAGTATTATTTAAAACAATTGTTAAACTGGTATAATAAATGTTCTGTTTTTGATAAAAATCAACACTTCAATATTAATAGCGTAATAGAGATGTTAGATAGCAGACCACCGAGTTTGTCAGTTAGTACATTCCTCTGGTCGATAACAGCTGTCTGACTGGCAACTGACTATTCTACTGCGGACCGTGACGCCTCGAAGATCGCGAACTAAATTCTCTCATTGAAGCGTCACACATGACGTCTTATTTGAAACAGTCGCCTTTGAGAGTTGGACTGACGCGATGTGATGAACGAGCATCCTGTCGCTCTCGGTCTCCTGCACACGCTCTACTCGTTCCAGAAACCGACGTGTATTTCTATTTAGAAGTTGCGAAGTCTGACAATTCATTCTTGTCAGATTTAATTAAATACAATTTATATGAGTTACATTAATATATATATATATATAGTGAATATTTAGTTAGAAAAATTCTGATTAGGAGTACAAAGGAAGTTGAAGCTGCATTAATAATTTTCATTGTTAAATAACGTCTCTTGAAATCATTTATATTTCAAGTTGTAAATTTATTAAATTTTATAACAGTCGACAATGCAACGAAGAACATCGTTATAAATGCTTAATTATTTACGCAGGGTAAACACAGATATTAATATCGCGGGTCCTTTGCGCGAGATGTAATAAACTCAGGATTCCGAAATGGAACATCACACGTTCCCGTGATTCAAACAGAATTTCAATTGGATTCTGTTTGTCACGAGATAATTAACGTTTATTAATGCAAACGAATTTTTTTTTTAAAAAAGTCGCTTAAGGGTTCGCCTTGCCATGTCCACGCCGCCGATTCAACGAGGAATTCACTCTTCTCCAATTTCCGTCGCGCTTCGTTATATTATTTTCTCTCAGGAACGGTAGGAAATGCATGAAATCGTTCCCATCTGCGAGACGAGACGTAACTCGGTTAATGCGACGTTAACGATCGAGCATTTTTCATCGGAACGCGTCAGTCTCGCACCGGAACCGACCGCCGTCATCGATGCCGGAAACGAACGGCAGTAAATCTTGCCGGTTTTCATTCGCATTGTATCATCGAAGAGGGGAACCAGCTTCCTCCCCGACAGTTTACGATCTTGCCATCTACGCTTTTCACCCTCCCCGCCCTTTGTTTCTTCAATCTTCCATTGTGTCAATCTCTCCCTTGGGATTTTTATAGAGAACTTTGCATTTATTGTTTGATGCATTACATTTATTTATGACTGATGACGAACAACTAAGGCGCTCATCAAGAAGCAATAAAGGCATTCCACCTCAA
>NW_017131121.1:0-519 GCF_001652005.2 Ceratina calcarata | reverse complement strand
GTTAATAACTTATTTATGTACATTCTTAATAAATGATCATTTTTGACATAATGTATTCCTTGCTACTAAATTACTGCAATATGAAGAAATTCATTCAAATGTTGAAAGTATATATAATTTCTCTGTATGTTGAATTAATGATATTTGGGTCTTATAAATTTTAGCATTTGATTCTTCCTCAGAAGTGCTCTTTTACGAATGTATCTCCAATATTGTTTTGTATTTGGATCTAGATCTGACAATTTTGGTGGTTCTGTCCTAATATTCCACAGCCATTCAGGATACTCAGAATCCGGCTTCAGTTTGATGTCTTCTCCTTCTTTATAAATATTTGATCCACAACAGTAATTTATTAACTTATTGACATCCTTTTCAACTGGTAAGTGTATTTTTTGACTTTTCATCACTCTCTGTTTCCTCTTATCGATTGGAGCTATAAATAACATGTGCAAAATATTATTATTAATATGTATTTATTTTTTTCTATGACACAATAATTCAATCAAAATCCAATAATAA
>NW_017131120.1:0-519 GCF_001652005.2 Ceratina calcarata | reverse complement strand
TCTGTCTTATTTCGTCTTTTAGAAATTACATAAAATATGTCCCATCTTGTATGTTATAAATTTCTCTCGATCGAAAGTATCGACTACTGTTTTTCTAAACGATAATAATAATAACAGTTAATCTCTGGGCGTGGAGAATCGAACCAGTAGAATTCGGGACGTTTTTTTTAACGATTCTCACGATTCGAATTCCTAGGTCGGATGAAAAGCGGCACCGTTTTCTCCGTGATTACCGTTGTTGAAGCCGCTCCGCACTTTCGACGTAAGCTTGATTGACACTAGACTTGTTTCAATCTCCCGGGGCACGTAAATCGGAATAGTAAAAGTCGAATGATTCAATACGGGAGAAACTGTGTTCGTTCGAATTTTGTTCCGGAGTAATTTCATGGTAGACGTTAATCGGAGAGAAATTTCAAACGCTGTTAGATCGTCCTCGAATATTCAAAGCGACAGCTGGCCAGCGATGGTCGTTTTAAAAATATTTCGATGACGTTTGGGGAAAGGAAATAAGGAATACAT
>NW_017131119.1:0-519 GCF_001652005.2 Ceratina calcarata | reverse complement strand
TAAATTGTTTAAAGCATTGTATGGATTACGAGAGAGTCCGAGAAAATGGTATGAATGTTTTGATGAATATTTAACAAAACTAAAATTTAAAAGAAGCAATGCTGATAATTGTTTGTATACTTATGGAAAAGGAGATGATATTATTTATCTTTTGTTATACGTAGATGATTTACTGATTTGTTGTAAAAGCAAGAAAAAGATTCAAAGTTTAAAGAAAGTTCTAATGAATAAATTTAAAATGAAAGATTTAGGAGAAATAAAAGAATACTTAGGAATTAATTTTGAATATGATTATAACAATTGTGAAATGAAACTAAGCCAAACTAAATACATAGAGTCACTAGCATGTAAATATCAAGTACAAAATAGTAGATTATATAATACTCCATTGGAGACAAATTTAAAACTTGATAAGGCTGAAAATTGTGAGTTTGAAATAAAGTATAGAAACTTGATAGGTGCTTTGTTATACATATGTTCGAATACGAGACCAGATATAAGTTTTAGTGTAAACTACTT
>NW_017131118.1:0-519 GCF_001652005.2 Ceratina calcarata | reverse complement strand
GGGGGGGATGCAACCCCGAAACGAAATGTTTTCCCGGTTGTCTCGCGCGTCGTCTGCTACGCTTAAGTACAAACAGCTCTTACCAGTCCACGGTCCGAAGTTAGGTATACTGCCGCGCCGGGGCCAGAAGTGATTTGGAGGATCGCCAGGAAGCATCTAGGCCGCATTGAATCATTCTCGGATCCCCCTTTCGATAAACCACCACCCGCCCCTTCGACCAACGCGACGTGCGTCTTCCACAAACGTCGCGAAACTGCGATAAAGAAGTTGCAAATCACTGAAGAAACACTCCCGACCGGTCCTTCCGCTCATTCGACCAACGACGACTAACTTCTGCCATGATCCTTTAATTCTGACTAATCTACATGGTCGCGAACTCCATCGTCAGAGTTCTGCATGAACCGGCGTGTTTTCGACGTCGAGGCCAAAATGCAAATGTGCGCGGGTGTGGATTCATGAATTGGTTCGTCAAAGAGCCGTGCCAAGAGACACAAGAATTTCGCATGTAAATTTCAGGTG
>NW_017131117.1:0-520 GCF_001652005.2 Ceratina calcarata | reverse complement strand
ATATCGAACCACGAACGATCTGGCATTGGCCAGATCCCGCGTTACATTAAGTGTCCTTTAGAACATAAGTTTAGATTTGTTAGGGATAGGTCGCCCTAACGAGGTTCAGCCGGGAGAACGGGTGTTGAAGTAAATTTATAGAGTCAGAAATTGAACGGAAACCTGGTTTATTCAAACTTCTTTATGCCTCCCTGGAGGATCTCATTCAGTCCGGGATTGCCAGGAATTAATAGCGTCTGGCAGGCCGTCCTCGAGTCCTCCGTGTGTCATGCAGCCTGTCGACGGCGCCTGCTGCTTCGGTCCGGGCGCTGATTATTACGATCGCTGNAGTGCACTGTATTTTCCGGAGGCTTTCCGCACTCCGCTTCGGTCTTTCGAATTACTCCGAAAAGAGACCGGAACCGTCTATGTTGATTTTTCAACGAACGGTGTTCTGCTGCAACTGCTCACCTCCTCGTTGCACTCTGTAAGAGTGGAGGCCTCTGTAGGTCCTCAAGTCTCAGCGCTACGCGTCACCGAC
>NW_017131116.1:0-519 GCF_001652005.2 Ceratina calcarata | reverse complement strand
ACCCAGTTAATTGAATATCGATTGTCGCGGATCTAGTTTCTCTCTCTCTCTCTCTGTATTCCTGACTTTCTTGCTTTGTTGTCTGTTTGATTTTCCTATGGTGATATCCTAGAAATCTCGTTCATTACAGAAACAGTGACCCGCCTACCTGGATGAACCATACGTGATACCAGGTTTATAAAACGCCGGATACTCCCCACACAAGCGTCTTTTATTGTGCATGGAAGATAAAGAGTTAATAAATTTTAACCTGCGAGATTGTCATCGGTCAAGGAAAAAGAAGTATAAAAAGAGAAAAACACCGGAGATAAAACGTTGCCGCAAATTAAGTGTTCAGGGGAGAGGCGTGCATTGTCCGCTGTGGTAAGTTATGGAACAAACGAGCAGGGAGTGATACTACGTGTAAAAATAAGTCGAAAAAAAGAAATAACATTTTTTCGTATGATGCTTTGTTTTCAAGAAAATCGAACTTGAAAGGTCTATTCAGTAGGTATGCACTGAATCGCCTTTAGATTTATA
>NW_017131115.1:0-519 GCF_001652005.2 Ceratina calcarata | reverse complement strand
CTTCAAAATCTAATTTACCTTCTATCAATTCTATCCGCGACAAAGCGTCAGCAACCACGTTATCGCGACCAGAAATATGTTGAAGGTCCGTTGTAAATTCACTGATAAATGATAAGTATCTTATTTGTTTCGGCGTATGCTTATTGGAGCTATTAGAAAAAGAGTAAATTAAAGGTTTGTGATCTGTAAAAATTGTAAAATGTCTACCTTCCAACAAATGACGGAAATGCTTCACAGACCGGTATATAGCTAACAATTCTCTGTCAAACGCGGAAAAATTTTTCTCAGCAGAAGCAAGTTTAACAGAAAAGAAAGCAAGCGGTTCCCAATCCTTTCCAATACGTTGGTGCAGTGCGGCGCCCACCATAAAATTCGAAGCGTCGCAGGTAAGAGCTAAAGGTGCATTAGGCTCAGGGTGCGCTAACAATGCTGCCTGCGATAATCCTTCCTTACAACAACTAAATGCTTTACGCGCTTCGGGTGTCCACGTAATAAGTTGGTTCCCCTTAATATTACCGA